>NC_090377.1:407061-707061 GCF_036365525.1 Heterodontus francisci
AACAATACTAGGCAGGAACTGAAGAATTTAGATTGGGGGCGGCTGTTTGAGGGTAACTCAACATCTGACATGTGGGAGTCTTTCAAACGTCAGCTGTTTAGAATCCAGGACCAGCATATGCCTGTGAGGAAGAAAGACAAGTTTGGTAAGTTTCGGGAAGCTTGGATAACACGGGATATTGTGAGCCTAGTCAAAAAGAAAAAGGAAGCATTTGTAAGGGCTGGAAGGCTAGGAACAGATGAAGCACTTGAGGAATATAAGGACAGTAGGAAGGAACTTAAGCAAGGAGTTAGGAGGGCTAAAAGGGGTCATGAAAAGTCATTGGCAAACAGGATTAAGGAAAATCCCAAGGCTTTTAATACATATACAAAGAGCAAGAGGGTAACCAGGGAAAGGGTTGGCCCATTCAAGGACTGAGATGGGAATCTATGTGTGGAGCCAGAGGAAATGGGCGAGGTGCTAAATGAGTACTTGGCATCAGTATTCACCAAGGAGAAGGACTTGGTGGATGATGAGCCGAGGGAAGGGAGTGCAGATATTCTCAGTCATCTCATTATCAAAAAGGAGGAGGTGTTGGGTGTCTTGCAAAGCATTAAGGTGGATAAGTCCCCAGGGCCTGATGGGATCTACCCCAGAATACTGAGGGAGGCAAGGGAAGAAATTGCTGGGGCCTTGACAGAAATCTTTGCATCCTCATTGGCTACAGGTGAGGTCCCAGAGGACTGGAGAATAGCCAATGTTGTGCCTTTGTTTAAGAAGGGTGGCAAGGATAATCCAGGAAATTATAGGCCGGTGAGCCTTACGTCAGTGGTAGGGAAACTATTAGAGAGGATTATTCGGGACAGGATTTACTCCCATTTGGAAACAAATGAACTTATTAGCGAGAGACAGCATGGTTTTGTGAAGGGGAGGTTGTGTCTTACTAACTTGATTGCGTTTTTTGAGGAAGTGACGAAGATGATTGATGAAGGAAGGGCAGTGGATGTTATCTATATGGACTTTAGTAAAGCCTTTGACAAGGTCCCGCATGGCAGACTGGTACAAAAGGTGAAGTCATACGGGATCAGAGGTGAGCTAGCAAGACGGATACAGAACTGTCTCGGTCATAGAAGACAGAGGGTATCAGTGGAAGGGTGTTTTTCTGAATGGAGGGATGTGACTAGTGGTGTTCCGCAGGGATCAGTGCTGGGACCTTTGCTGTTTGTAGTATATATAAATGATTTGGAGGAAAATGTAGCTGGTCTGATTAGTAAGTTTGCGGACGACACAAAGGTTGGTGGAGTTGCAGATAATGATGAGGATTGTCAGAAGATACAGCAGGATATAGATCGGTTGGAGACTTGGGCGGAGAAATGGCAGATGGAGTTTAATCCGGCAAATGTGAGGTAATGCATTTTGGAAGGTCTAATGCAGGTGGGAGGTATACAGTAAATGGCAGAACCCTTAGGAGTATTGACAGGCAGAGAGATCTGGGCGTACAGGTCCACAGGTCACTGAAAGTGGCAACGCAGGTGGATAAGGTAGTCAAGAAGGCATACGGCATGCTTGCCTTCATCGACGGGGCATAGAGTATAAAAATTGGCAAGTCATGCTGCAGCTGTACGGAACTTCAGTTAGGCCACACTTAGAATATTGCGTGCAATTCTGGTCGCCACACTACCAGAAGGACGTGGAGGCTTTGGAGAGGGTACAGAGGAGGTTTACCAGGATGTTGCCTGGTCTGGAGGGCATTAGCTATGAGGAGAGGTTGGAAAAACTCGGATTGTTTTCACTGGAACGACGGAGGTGGAGGGGCGACATGATAAAGGTTTACAAAGTTATGAGCGGCATGGACAGAGTGGATAGTCAGAAGCATTTTCCCAGGGTGGAACAGTCAGTTACTAGGGGACATAGGTTTAAGGTGAGAGGGGCAAAGTTTAGAGGGGATGTGCGAGGCAAGTTTTTTACACAGAGGGTGGTGGGTGCCTGGAACGTGCTGCCAGGGGAGGTGGTGGAAGCAGATACGATAGCGAAGTTTAAGAGACATCTTGACAAATATATGAATAGGAAGGGAATAGAGGGATATGGTCCCCGGAAGTGCAGAAAGTGTTAGTTTAGGCAGGCATCAAGATTGGCGCAGGCTTGGAGGGCCGAATTGCCTGTTACTGTGCTGTACTGTTCTTTGTTCTTGTTGGTTCCCTCACCACCTGCCGCAGACCCAGTCTGGCAGCTATGTCCTTTAGGACTCGGCCAGCTCGGTCAGTAGTGGTGCGACCGAGCCACTCTTGGTGATGGGCATTGATGTCCCCCACCCAGAGTACATTCTGTGCCCTTGCCACCCTCAGTACTTCCTCCAAGTGCCGTTCAACATGGAGGAGTACTGATTCATCAGCTGAGAGAGGGCGGTAGGTGGTAATCAGCAGGAGGTTTCCTTGTCCATGTTTGGCCTGATGCCATGAGACTTCATGGGGTCCTGAGTCGATATTGAGGACTCCCAGGGCGACTCCCTCCCAGCTGAATACCACTGTGCCACCACCTTTGGGCGGTCTGTCCCTCCGGTGGGACAGGACGTACCCAGGGATTGTGATGGCAGTATCTGGGACATTGCCTGTAATGTATGATTCTGTGAGTATGACTGTGTCAGGCTGTTCGTTGACTCGTCTGTGAGATAGCTCTCCCAACATTGGCACAGATGTTCGTAAGGAGGACTTTGCAGGGTCTACAGGGCTTGGTTTGCCGTCGTCGTTTCTGGTGCCTCGGTCGATGCTGGGTGGTCCGTCCGGTTTCATTCTTTATTGACTTCGTAGCGGTTCAATACAACTGAGTGGCTTGCTAGGCCACTTCAGAGGGCATTTAAGAATCAACCACATTGTTGTGGGTCTGTTGTCACATGTAGGCCAGACCAGGTAAGGACAGCAGATTTCTTCCCTAAAGGACATTAGTGAACCCTATGGGTTTTTACAACAATCGACAATGGTTTCATGGCCATCATTAGACTAGGTTTTTAATTCCAGATTTATTAATTGAATGCAAATTCTACCTTCTGCAATGGTGGGATTCGAACCCATGTCCCCAAAGCAATACCCTGGGTCTCTGGGTTACTGGTTCAGTGACAGTACCACTACACCACCGCCTCCCCCCAAAGCAGTCCATGTCCAGATGCAGCGAGACCTGGACAACATTCAGACTTGGGCTGATCAGTGTCAAGTAGCATTCGAGCCACACAAGTGCCAGGCAATGACCATCTCCAACAAGAGAGAATCTAACCATCTCTCCTTGATATTCAGTGACATTACCATCACTGAATCGCCCACTATCTTGGGGGGAAACTGGACTGAAGCAGCCACATAAATACTGCGACTGTGGTGAGTAACCCATCTCCTGACTGCACAAACCCTGTCCACAATCTACAAGGCACAGGTCAGGATGAGTGCAGCTCCAACAACACTCAGAAACTGAATACCATCCAGGTCAAAGCAGCCCGCTCGATTGGCACCCCATCCGCCACCTTAACCACCCTTCACCACCGACACATAGTGGCAGTAGTGTGTACCATATACAAGATGCGCTTCAGCAACTCACCACGCCTCCTTCAACAGCACCATCCAAACACACGACCTCTTCCACCGAGAAGGACAAGGACAGCAGACATATGGGAACACCACCACCACCTGCAATTTCCCCTCCAAGTCACACACCATCCTGACTTGGAAATATATCGCTGTTCCTTCCCTGTCGCTGGATCAACAGCACTGTTCGTGTACCCGTACCAGATGGAGTACAGTGGTTCAAGAAGGCAGCTCATCACCACCCTCTCAAGGGTAATTAAGGATGGGCAAGAAATGTTGGCCTTGCCAGCTACATCCACATCGCATGAAAGAGTAAAAAAAACTAATTGAATTTTTTTGATGGAGTAACAGAGAAGGTTGATGAAAGGAATGAGGTGGATGTTGTCTATGTGGATTTTGAGAATGCGTTTGATAAATTACCTCAAAAGTCTGTTGAACAAAATTGAGGCTTGTGGAATAGGAGGGCCAATGTCCAATTGCATAAAAAAAATTAGCTTAAGGACAGAAAACAGCAAGTCATGGTAAATAAAATCAAAATACTGCGGATGCTGGAAATCTGAAATAAAAACAAGAAATGCTGGAACCACTCAGCAGGTCTGGCAGCATCTGTGGAAAGAGAAGCAGAGTTAACGTTTCGGGTCAGTGACCCTTCATCGGAACTGACAAATATTAGAAAAGTCACAGGTTATAAGCAAGTGAGGTGGGGGTGTGGCAAGAGGTAACAAAGGAGGTCTAGATTGGACCAGGCCGCACAGCTGACCAAAAGGTCACGGAGCAAAGGCAAACAATATGTTAATGGTGTGTTGAAAGACACACCTGCCGGACTGAACATTGAGTTCAATAATTTCAGCATGACAGCCCCCCATTTTACTTTCATTTTTAATGATTTTTTTTTCTTTCTTTTTACATTCTTTTTTGCATTTTTTACAATCTTTTTTTTTGCATTTATTTCATTTCATCTTAGTTTGTTCAGTTTGCTTACCCACTGTTTTTTTCAGGTTTTTTTTCAGGTTTGCACTTGCTGTTCAATATTCAGTGTATTCACACCTAATCTGTACTAATGCTTTGTCTTTCAACACACCATTAACATATTGTTTGCCTTTGCTCCGTGACCTTTTGGTCAGCTATGCGGCCTGGTCCAATCTAGACCTCCTTTGTTACCTCTTGCCCCACCCCCACCTCACCAGCTTATAACCTGTGACCTTTCTAATATTTGTCAGTTCCGATGAAGGGTCACTGACCCGAAACGTTAACTCTGCTTCTCTTTCCACAGATGCTGCCAGACCTGCTGAGTGGTTCCAGCATTTCTTGTTTTTAAGTCATGGTAAATGGTCGTTTTTCAGACTGGAGGATGGTAGACAGTGGTGTTCCCTAAGGGTCAATGCTAGGACCACTGCTTTTTTGGCTATATATAAATGAATTGGATCTTGGAATACAGAGTAGAATTTCAAAATTTGCCAATGATAGCAAACTTGAAGGAGCGGCAAGCAGTATGGATGATACAAACTGCCTGCAGCAGGAAATAGATAGGCGAATAGAATGGGCAGATTAGTGGCAGATGGAATTTAATACAGGTAAGTGTGAGGTGATGCATTTTGGCAGAATGGATAGGTTGAGGCAATATAGACTTAATGATGCAGTTCTAAAGAATGTGCAGGAACAAAGAGACCTGGGAATGCATGTGCATGGATCTTCTAAAGTGGCAGGACATATTGAGAGAATGGTTAGCAAAGCATATGGGCTGTTGGGGGAATGTGAGGAAGAACTCTTTTACACAGCGAGTGATAATGACCTGGAACTCGGTGTGAGACGAATGGGGTGGAAGCGGAGACAGTCAATGATTCCAAAAGGAAATGGGATGGGCTCTTGAAGGAAATAAACTTGCAAGAACAAAGAACAGTACAGCACAGGAACAGGCCATTCGGCCCTCCAAGCCTGCGCCGATCTTGATGCCTGCCTAAACTAACACCTTCTGCACTTCCGGGGCCCATATCCCTCTATTCCCTTCCTATTCATGTATTTGTCAAGATGTCTCTTAAACGTTGCTATCGTATCTGCTTCCTCCTCCTCCCCTGGCAGCAAGTTCCAGGCACTCACCACCCTCCGTGTAAAAACTTGCCTCGCACATCCCCCCTAAACTTTGCCCCTCACACCTTAAACCTATGTCCCCTAGTAACTGACTCTTCCACCCTGGGAAAAAGCTTCTGACTATCCACTCTGTTCATGCCGCTCATAACTTTGTAAACCTTTATCATGTCGCCCCTCCACCTCGGTCGTTCCAGTGAAAACAATCCGTGTTTTTCCAACCTCTCCTCATAGCTAATGCCCTCCAGACCAGGCAACATCCTGGTAAACCTCCTCTGTACCCTCTCCAAAGCCTCCACGTCCTTCTGGTAATGTGGCGACCAGAATTGCACGCCTAGTGTGGCCTAACTAAAGTTCTGTACAGCTGCAACATGACTTGCCAATTTTTATACTCAATTTTGTAGGGCTACTGGGTTCGAGTGGCGGAGTGGGACTGATAGTATTGCTCCACGGAGAGTTGGCATGGACTCGATGGAATGAATGGCTTCCTTCTATGCCATAAATGAGTTCATGACTCAGAGTTTAGGACAGAGATGAGGAGACATTTTTTCTCTGAGTGTTGTGCGACTTTGGAACTCTGCCTCAGAAGGTGGTGGAGGCGGGGTCATTGAATAATATTAAGGCAATTCTTGTTAGGCAAGGGCATCAAAGGTTATCAGGGGTAGATGGGATTATGAAATTCGAGACACAAACAGACCAGCCATGATCTTATAGAATGGCGGAGCAGGCTCGAGGGGCCGAATGGCCTACTTCTCCTCCCAATTCATATGTTTGTTAGTATGGCTCTAAAGTATTCCAAGACGATTCACAAGAGTGTAATCGGACAGAATTTGACACCGAGCCACATAAGGAGATACCTGGACAGGTGGCCAAAGTGTTAGCTTTACTGAGTGGAGTACTGCAAGGATCAGTGCTTGGGTCTCGGATATTTCCAACCTATATCAATGACTTAGCTTAAAGGGTCAGGTGTAATGTATCCAAGTTTGCCAACAATACAAAACTAGGCGGGAAAGTAAGCTGTGAGGAGAACGCAAAGGCATATCGACAGGTGATGAGTGAGTAAGCACATGGTGGATGGAATATAATCTGCGGAAGTGTGAAGTTGTACACTTTGGAAGGAAAAGTCGAAAAGCAGAATTTTTTTAAGTGATGAGAAACTGAAAAATGTTGGTATTCAGAGGGACCTGGGTGTTCCTGCGTATGAATCACAAAGTTAACATGCAGATACAGCAAGCAATTAGGAAAGTAAACAGAATGTTTGCCTTTATTGCAAAGGGATTGGAATATAAGTCTTAGAGCAAGTTTATAGGACCGCTGTAGTCCTTGGGGGGTCGGTGCACCCACAGTGCTGTTAGGAAGGGAGTTGCAGGATTTTGACACAGCGACAGTGAAGGTACGCTGATATAGTTCCAATTCATGATTGTGTGTGGCTTGGAGGGAAACTTGCAGGTGGTGGTGTTCCCATGCATCTACTGCCCTTGTCCTTTTAGGTGGTAGAGGTCGTGGGTTTGGAAGAAAAATGGGAAATGATAGACTGTGACAGGAAGGGACAGAGCATACAAATCTAAGAGTAAATTAACAGATAAGGCTAGAGGTTACAAAAATAATAAAAGGACAAAACTGAAGGCTCTGTATCTGAATGCACGTAGCATTCGAAACAAAACAGATGAACTGATCGCGCAAATAGAAATAAATAAGTACGATCTGATAGCCATTACAGAGACATGGCTGCAGGATGACATAGATTAGGAGCTGAATATTGAAGGGAACATGGCATTTAGGAAGGACAGGAAACTAGGAAAAGGTGGGGGAGTGACTCTCAATTAATAGTATTAGAACAATAGAGAGGGATGACCTAAGTTTAGGAGACCAGGATGTAGAAGCAGTTTGGGTAGAGATGAGAAATCCTAAAGGCAAGAAGTCACTTGTGGGAGTGGTGTACAGGCTGCCTAACAGCCACACTGTTGGACGGGATATAAAGGAAGAAATAATGGCAGCTTGTCGGAAAGGTACAACGATAATTATGGGGGATTTTAACCTAGATATAGACTGGAAAAATCAGATGGGCAGAGGTAACCTAGATGAGGAGTACTAGAATGTTTTCGGGATAATTTCTTGGAACAATACATTTTGGAGCCAACCAGAGAGCAGGCTATACTAGACCTGGTATTGTGCAACGAGATAGGATTAATTAATGACTTCATAGTGAAGGTGCCCCTAGGTAGCAGCGATCATGTCAGTCAGTCTATGGGACGAAAGCGGGAACAGGTTACTGAGTTGGATGATCAGCCATGATCACAATGAATGGCGGAGCAGGCTCGAAGGGCCGAATGGCCTACTCCTGCTCCTATTTTTTTATGTTTCGAAGGCCTAATCCTGCTCCTATTTTCTATGTTTCTAAACTTTAAGAAAAGCCTGTAATTGTGCAAAGATGGGAGGCAGGTCAGAAGATTGGTCAAAATATAGAAAACAGCAAAGATTGACTAAAAGATTGATAAAGGTAAAATTAGAGTAAGAGAGAAAGCTAGCAAGAAATATAAAGACAGATAGTAAGACTTTCTACAGATATTTAAAAGCGTTATCGTAGTGAGCGTTGATCCTATAGAAAGTGAGTCTGGGCAATTAATAATGGATAATAAGGAGATGGCAAATGAATTGAACAGATATTTTAAATTGGTCTTCACTATTGAGGATACAAGTAACATCCCAGTATTAGCTGTAGGTCAGGAAATGGAAGGGAGGGAGGAACTCAAGAAAATTACAATCACCAGGGAAGTGGTTCACAATATTCATTAACGACTTGGATGATGGCATAGTAAGTCATATATCCAAATTTGCTGATGATATAAAGTTAGGCGGCATTGTAGACAGTCTAGATGATAGCATAAAATTGCAAAGAGATATTGACAGACTAGGTGAGTGGGCAAAACTGCGGCAGATGGATTTCAATGCGGGCAAGTGTGAGATTATCCATTTTGGACCAAAAAAGGATAGAGCAGGTTACTTTCTAAATGGGAAGAGGTTAAGTACAGTGGATGTCCAAAGAGACTTGGGTGTTCAGGTGCATAGATCTTTAAAATGCCATGAGCAAGTGCAGAAAATAATCAAAAAGGCTAATGGAATGCTAGCCTTTATATCTAGAGGATTGGAGTATAAAGACACAGAGGTTATGCTGCAGCTGTACAAAACCCTGGTTAGACCCCACTTGGAGGACTGTGAGCAGTTCTGGGCATCACACCTTAGGAAGGATATATTGGCCTTGGAGGGAGTGCAACGTAGGTTTACAAGAATGATACTTGGACTACAGGGGTTAAGTGACAAAGAACAAAGAACAGTACAGCACAGGAACAGGCCATTTGGCCCTCCAAGCCTGCGCCGATCTTGATGCCTGCCTAAACTAAAACCTTCTGCACTTCAAGCTGTTTTCGCTAGAGTTTAGAAGGTTTAAGTGGTGATCTGATTGAAGTCTTCAAGATATTAACAGGAAAAGACAGGCTAGATAAAGATAAACTATTTCCACTGGTTGGAGATTCTAAAACTAGGGGGCATAGTCTAAAAATTAGGACCAGACGGTTCAGGAGAGATGTTAGGAAGCACCTCTTCACACAAAGGGTGGTAGAGGTTTGGAACTCGCTCCCACAAACAGCAGCAGTTGAAGCTAGAACAGTTGTTAATTTTGAATCTGAGATAGATAGATTTTTGTTAAGCAAAGATATTAAGGGATATGGGCCAAACGCAGGTATATGGAGTTAGGCCGCGAATTGGCCATGATCTCATTGAATGCCAGGACAGGCTCGAGGGGCTGAATGGCCTACTCCTGTTCCTATCTGCCTATGTTTCTACTGAACAAATATTTGGAGCGGGCTGACAAGTCCCTGGGTCCTGATGGATTTCAACCTACCGTCGAAAAAAGAAGTGACTAGTGAGATAGTTGATGCAAAAACAAGAAATGCTGGATTCACTCAGCAGGTCTGGCAGCATCTGTGGAAAGAGAAGCAGAGTTAACGTTTCGGGTCAGTGACCCTTCTTCGGAACCGGAGTTCCGAAGAAGGGTCACTGACCCGAAACGTTAACTCTGCTTCTCTTTCCACAGATGCTGCCAGACCTGCTGAGTGAATCCAGCATTTCTTGTTTTTGTTTCAGATTTCCAGCATCCGCAGTATTTTGCTTTTATTTTGAGATAGTTGATGCGTTGGTTTTAATTTTCCAAAATTCCCTTGAGTCGGGGAAGGTTCCATTAGATTGGAAAATAGTGAATGGATCTCCTTTATTCAAAAAGGGACGGAGATGGACAGCAGGAAACTACAGGTCAGTTAGCTTAACATCTATCTTAGGGAAAGTGTTAGAAACTATTATTAAAGTACTTATAGAATGGAATTTAGAAAAATTCAAGGTAATCAGGCAGAGTCAACATGGCTTTGTTAAAGGGAAATCATGTTTAACCAATTTATTGGAGTTCTTTGAGGGAGTTACATGTGCTGTGGATAAAGGGGAACCGGTGGATGTATTGTACTTAGATTTCCAGAAGGCATTTGATAAGGTGCCACATCAAAGGTTATTGCAGAAAATAAAAGCTCATGGTGTAAGGGATAACATATTGGCTTGGATAGAAGATTGGCTAGCGAACAGGAAACAGAGAGTAGGCATAAATGGGTCATTTTCTGGTTGGCAAGATGTAACAAGTGGTGTGCTACAGGGATCAGTGCTGGGGCCTCAACTTGACGCAAAGATAGGTCGGAAAGTAACTTGTGAAGAGGACATTAGGGGGCCACAAAGGGATATAAGTAGGTTAATTGAGTGGGCAAAGACCTGGCAAATGGAGTATAATGTGGGAAAGTGGGAAATTGTCCACTTTGACAGGAAGAATAAAAAAGAAGCATATTATCTAAATGGTGAGAGATTGTAGAGCTCTGAGATACAGAGGGATCTGGGTGTCCTAGTGCATGAATCACAAAAGGTTAGTATACAGGTACAGCACGTAATTAGGAAAGCTAATAGAATGTTTTCGTTTATCGCAAGGGGAATTGAATATTAAAGTAGGGAGGTTATGCTTCAGCTATACAGGGAATAGGTGAGACCACATCTGGAGTACTGTGTACAGTACGGTCTCCTTATTTGAGGAAGGATGTAAATGAGTTGGAGGCAGTACTGAGAAGGTTTACTAGACTAATACCTGGAATCGGTGGGCTATCTTACAAGGAAAGATTAGACAATCTAGGCTTGTATCCGCTGGAATTTAGAAGAGTAAGAGGCGACCTGATTGAAACATAAGATCCTGAGGGGTCTTGACAGGGTGGATGTGGAAAGGATGTTTCTCCTTGTGGGAGAATCTAGCACTAGGGGTCACTGTTTAAAAATAAGGGGTCGTCCATTTAAGACAGGGATGAGGTGAAATGTTTTTCTCTCAGAGGGTCGTGAGTCTTTGGAATTCTCTTCCTCGAAAGGCGATGCAAGCCGAGTCTTTGAATATTTTTAAAGCAGAGGTAGATAGATTCTTGATGAACAAGAGGGTGAAATGTTATCAGGGTAGGTGGAAATGTGGAATAATCAGTTGAGCCATGAACTTATTGAATGACGGAACAGGCTCGACAGGCCGAGTGGCCTACTCCTGCTCCTAATTTGTATGATCGTATGTGCTGTCAAAGGAGTCTTGGCGAGTTGCTGCAGTGCATCTTGTAGATGGTACACACTGCTGCCACTGTGCGTCGGTGGTGGAGGGAGTGAATGTTTGTGAATGGGGTGACAGTCAAGCGGACTACTTTGTCCTGGATGGTGTCGAGCTTCTTGAGTGTTGTTGGAGCTGCACCCATCCAGGCAAGTGCCTTACAAATGGCGGACAGGCTTTGGGGAGTCAGGAGATGAGTTACTCGCCGCAGGATTCCGAGCCTCTGACCTGCTCTTGAAGCCACGGTATTTGTATGGCTTCTCCAATTCAGTTTCTGGTCAATGGTAACCCCCAGGATTTTGATAGTCAGGGATTCAGTGACCGTAATGCCATTGAATGTCAAGGGGAAGTTTTTTTTTTATTCATTCATGGGATGTGGGCATTAGTGGCTATGCCAGCATTTATTGCCCATCCCTAATTGCCCTTGAGAAGGTGGTGGTGAGCTGCCTTGTTGAACCGCTGCAGTCCATGTGAGGTAGGTACACCCACAGTGCTGTTAGGAAGGGAGTTCCAGGATCTTGATCCAGCGACAGTGAAGGAACGGCGATATAGTTCCAAGTCAAGATGGTGTGTGACTTGGACGGGAACTTGCAGGTTGTGGTATTCCCATGCATCTGCTGCTCTTGTCCTTCGAGGTGGTAGAGGTTGCGGGTTTGGAAGGTGCTGTCGAAGGAGCTTTGGTGCATTGCTGCAGTGCATCTTCTAGATGGTACACACTGCTGCCACTGTGCATCAGTGGTGGAGGGAGTGAATGTTTGTGGATGGTGTGCCAATCAAGTGGGCTGCTTTGTTCTGGATGGTGTCGAGCTTCTTGAGTGTTGTTGGAGCTGCACCCATCCAGGCAAGTGGAGAGTCTTCCATCACACTCCTGACTTGTGCCTTGTAGATGGTGGACAGGCTGTGGGGAGTCAGGAGATGAGTTACTCGCTGCAGGATTCCTGGCCTCTGACCTGCTCTTGTAGCCACGGTATTTAAATGGCTACTCCAGTTCAGTTTCTGGTCAATGGGAGCCCCCAGGATGTTGATAGTGGGGGATTCAGCGATGGTAATGCCATTGAATGTCAACGGGAGATGGTTAGATTCTCTCTTGTTGGAGATGGTCATTGCCTGGCACTTGTGTGCCGTGAATGTTACTTGCCACTTATCAACCCAAGCCTGGATATTGTCCAGGTCTTGCTGCATTTCTACACGGACTGCTTCAGTATTTGAGGAGTTGCGAATGGTGCGGAACATTGTGCAATCATCAGCCAACATCCCCACTTCTGACCTTATGATTGAAGGAAGGTCATTGATAAAGCAGCTGAAGATGGTTGGGCTTAGGACACTTGGCTGAGGAACTCCTGCAGTGATGTCCTGGAGCTCAGCTGATTGACCTCCAGCAACCACAGCCATCTTCCTTTGCGCTAGGTATGACTGCAACCAGCAGAGAGTTTTCCCCCCGATTCCCATTGACTCCAGTTTTGCTAGGGCACCTTGATGCCATACTCTGTCAAATGCTGCCTTGATGTCATACTCAGTCAAATGCTGCCTTGATGTCAAGGGCAGTCACTCTCACCTCACCTCTTGAGTTCAGCTCTTTTGTCCATGTTTGAACCAAGGCTGTAATGAGGTCAGGAGCTGAGTGGCCCTGGCGTAACCCAAACTGAGCATCACTGAGCAGGTTATTGCTAAGCAGGTGTCGCTTGATGACACTGTTGATGACACCATCCTCGCTTTACTGATGATTGAGAGTAGACTGATGGGGCGGTAATTGGCCGGGTTGGACTTGTCCTGCTTTTTGTGTACAGGACATACCTGGGCAACTTTCCCCATCGCCAGGTAGATGCCAGTGTTGTAACTATACTGGAACAGCTTGGCTAGGGGTGCAGCAAGTTCTGGAGCACAGGTCTTCAGTACTATTGCCAGCATATTGTCAGGACCCATAGCCTTTGCAGTATAGGGTGGCACAGTGGCGCAGTGGTTAGCACCGCAGCCTCACAGCTCCAGTGACCTGGGTTCAATTCTGGGTACTGCCTGTGTGGAGTTTGCAAGTTCTCCCTGTGTCTGCGTGGGTTTCCTCCGGGTGCTCCGGTTTCCTCCCACAGCCAAAAGACTTGCAGGTTGATAGGTAAATTGGCCATTATAAATTGCCCCGAGTATAGGTAAGTGGTTGGGGAACATAGGGACAGGTGAGGATGTGGTAGGGATATGGGATTAGTGTAGGATTAGTATAAATGGGTGGTTAATGGTCAGCACAGACTCGGTGGGCCGAAGGGCCTGTTTCAGTGCTGTATCTCTAAAAAAAATAAATAAATCATATCCAGTGCCTTCAGTCGTTTCTTGATATCACGCGGAGTGAATCGAATTGGCTGAAGTCAGGCATCTGTAATGCTGGGGGCTGAGATGGATCATCAACTCGGCACTTCTGGCTGACGATTGTTGCAAATGTTTCTGCCTTATCTTTCGCACTGATGTGATGGGCTCCCCCATCATTGAGGATGGGGATATTTGTGGAGCCACCTCCTCCAGTTAGTTGTTTAATTGTCCACCACCATTCACGACTGGATGTGGCAGGACTGCAGAGCTTAGATCTGAGCCGTTGGTTATAGATCGCTGAGCTCTGTCTGTTGCATGCTGCTTATGCAGTTTGGCATGCAAGTAGTCCTGGGTTGTAGCTTCATCAGGTTGACACCTTATTTTGAGGTATGCCTGGTGCTGCTCCTGGCATGCCCTCCTGCACTCTTCATTGAACCAGGGTTGGTCTCCTGGCTGGATGGTAAGGGTTGAGTGGGGAATATGCCGGGCCATGAGGTTACAGATTGTGGTTGAGTACAATTCTGCTGCTGCTGATGGCCCACAGTGCCTCATGGATGCCCAGTTTTGCATTGCTAGATCTGTTCGAAATCTATCCCAATTAGCACGGTGATAGTGCCACACAACACGATGGACGGTATCCTCAATGTGAAGGTGGGACTTCGTCTCCACAAGGACTGTGCGGTGGTCACTCCTACCAGTACAGTCATGGACAGAAGCATCTGCAGCAGGCAGATTGGTGAGGACAAGGTCAAATATGTTTTTCCCTCGTGTTGGTTCCCCCACCACCTGCCGCAGACCCAGTCTAGCAGCTATGTCCTTTTGGGCTCGGCCAGCTCGGTCAATAGTGGTGCTACCAAACCACTCTTGGTGATGGACATTGAAGTCCCCCTCCCAGAGTACATTTTGTGCCCTTGCAACCCTCAGTGCTTCCTCCAAATGGTGTACAACATGGAGGAGTACTGACTCATCAGCTGAGGGAGGGCGGTAGGTGGTAATCAGTAGGAGGTTACCTTGCCCATGTTTGACCTGATTTCATGAGACTTCATGGGGTCCGGAGTCGATATTGAGGCTTACCAGGGCAACTCCCTCCCTCCTGTAGACCACTGTCCCGCCACCTCTGGTGGGTCTGTCCTACCGGTGGGACAGGACATACCCAGGGATAGTGATTGCAGTGTCTGGGACATTGTCTGTAAAGCATGATTCCGTGAGTATGACTATGTCAGGTTGTTGCTTGACTAGTCTGTGGTACTTTGGCACAAGCCCCCAGATGTTAGTAAGGAGGACTTTGCAGGGTCGACAGGGCTGGGTTTGCTGTTGTCGTTTCCGGTACCTAGGTCGATGCCGAGTGGTCCGTCCGGTTTCATTCCTTTTCATTGACTTCGTAGTGGTTAGATACAACTGAGTGGCTTGCTACGTGTTTTCAGAGGGCATGTAAGAGTTAACCACATTGCTGTGGGTCTGGAGTCACATTTAGGCCGGACCAGGTAAGGACAGCAGATTTCCTTCCCTAAAGGACATTAGTGAACCAGATGGGTTTTTACAACAATCGACAGTGGTTTCATGGCCATCATAAGACTAGTTTTTTAAAAAATTCCAGATTTATTAATTCAATTCAGATTCCACCTTCTACTGTGTGGGATTCGAACGCATGTCTCCAGATCAATACCCTAGGTCTCTGGGTTACTAGTCCAGTGATAATACCACTACACCACCGCCTCCCCTCGTTAGATGGTTAGATTCTCTCTTGTTTGAGATGGTGATTGCCCGACACTTGTGTGGCACGAATGTTACTTGCCACTTATCAGCCCAAGCCTGGATATTGTCCAGGTTGTCCAGGTCTTGCTGCATTTCTACATCGACTGCTTCAGTATCTGAGGAGTCACGAATGGTGTTGAACATTGTGCAATCATCAGCAAACAACCCCACTTCTGGCCTTATGATTGAAGGAAGGTCATTGATGAAGCAGTTGAAGATGGTTGGGCCTAGGACACTACCCTAAGGAACTGCTGCAATGATGTCCAGGAGCTGAGGTAACTGGCCTCCAACAACCAAAACCATCTTCCTTTTCGCTAGTTATGACTCCAACCAGTGGAGAGTTTTCCCCCGATTCCCATTGACTCCAGTTTTGCTAGGGCTCCTTGATGCCATACTCAGTCAAATACTGCCCTGATGTCAAGGGCAGTCACTCTCACCTCACCTCTTGAGTTCAGCTCTTTTGTCCATGTTTGAACCAAGGTTATAATGAGCTCAGGAGCTGAGTGGCCCTGCGGAACACAGACTGATAGTCACTGAGCAGGTTATTGCGAAGCAAGTGTCACTAGATAGCACTGTCGACGACACCTTCCAGCACTTTACTGATGATTGAGAGTAGACTGATGGGGCAGTAATTGGCCGGGTTGGACCTTTCCTGCTTTTTGTGTACAGGATTTTCCGAGGCAATTTTCTACGTTGCCTGGTAGATGCCAGTGTTGTAGCTGTAATGGAACAGCTTGGCTAGGGGCACGGCAAGTTCTGGAGCACAGGTCTTCAGTACTATTGCCAGAATATTGTCAGGACCCGTAGCCTTTGCAGTATCCAGTGCCTTCAGTTATTTCTTGATATCACACTGAGTGAATTGAATTGGCTGAAGATGCTGGGGACTTCAGTAAGAGGCTGAGAAGGATCATCCACTCGGCACTTCTGGCTGAAGATTGTTGAATAGGAACAGACAATGACTTAGACTTCACAATATTTAACTGGAGGAAATTACTGCTCATCCAGCACTGGATGTCAGACAAGGAGCGTGACAAATCAGAGGCAGTGGATGGGTCGCGAGAGCTGCTGCTGCAGTCGAACTGGATGTAGTCAGAATACATGTGGAAGTTGACGTCTTTTCGGATGATTTTTGCTGTGGGATAGCATGTAAGTGAGAAATAGGAGGGGGCCAAGGATGGATCTATGAAGGACTCCAAGAAATGGAAAGAGAAGCCCTTGCAGGTGATTCTCTGGGTAAGACTGGAAAGATTGGAATGGTGAGGGCAGTCCCACCCAGCTGACCAATGGAGGAGAATGTTGTGGTCAACCATGTCAAAGGCTGCAGACAGGTTGAGAAGAACGAGGAGGGATGGTATACCACATTTCTAGTCACATAGGATGTTATGACCTTGAGGGCAATTTTAATGCAGTGAGAGGGACATAAGCCTGATTGGAGAGGTTCATATGTGAAATTTGGGAAACAACAGCACATTCAAGGACTTTGGGGAGGAAAGGGAGTTTGGAGATGGAACAGTATCAGAACAGAACAATATTGAGAAATATGGTGACTGTGGAGCTCAAAGGAGAATTCTAACCCCCGTGTGTTAGCATAGCATTGTAAACTGTGAGGAGGATAGTGTGGAACTTCAAAAGGACGTAGACAAATTGATGGAATGGACGGACAGGTGGCGGATAAGACTCTAGTTCGTCCTTAGCTGGAGCATTGCATCCATTTCTGGGCACCGCACTTTAGGAAAGACGTGAGGGCATTGGAGAGAGTACAGAAAAGATTCATGAGAATGGTTCCAGAGATGAGGAACTTCAATTATGGAGGCAGATTGAAGAAGTTAAGACTGTTTTTCTTGGAGGAGAGGCTGAGAGGAGATTTGATAGAGGTATTCAAAATCATGATGGGGAGAAACTGTTTCCATTCCTGAAAGGATCGAGAACGAGAGGGCACAGCTAAGTAATTGGTAAAAGAAGCAAAAGCGACATGAGGAAAAACCTTTTCACGCGGTGAGTGGTTAAGGTCTGGAATGCACTGCCTGAGTGTGTGGTGGAGGCAGGTTCAGTTGAAGCATTCAAAAGGAACTGCAATATGCAAAAGGAAGAATATGCAGGATTATGGAGAGAAGGCAGGGGAGTGGCATTGTGAATTGCTCATTCAAAGAGCCGGTCCAGACATGATAGGCTGAATGGCCCGCCTCCTGCGCTGTCACAATTCTGTGATTCTGTGAAACTGTTTCCAGACTTCAGGGTACAGAATGTTATCATTTTTTTTTCAACAAGGAGGCATGTTTTCAGCAAATGTAGAATTGTTCTCTTCTGTTTGATACTCAATACTGAGGCACTTAGGAGCATGCAGGTGGCAGAAAGTGTCATAGACAGGAGTTGTAGAGAAGTGGTGACACCCAAGGTGCAGGCAGATAGATGGGTGACTGCTAGAAGGGGCAGGCAGTCAGTGCAGGAATCCCCTGCAGCTCTCCCCCTCTCAAACAAGTATACCATTTTGGATACTGTTGGGGAGGATGGCCTATCAGGGGAAAACAGCAGCAGCCAGAGCAGTGGCACCACGGCTGGCACTGTTGTTCAGCAGGGAGGGACAAAGCACAGAAGAGCAATAGTTATAGGGGACTCTGTCGTCAGGGGCACAGATAGGCGCTTCTGTGGATGTGAAAGAGACTCCAGGATGGTATGTTGCCTCCCTGGTGCCGGGGTCAAGGATGTCTCTGAACGGACAGGGGGCATTCTGAAGGGGGAGGGTGAACAGCCAGAGGTTGTGGTACACATCGGTACCAACGACATAGGCAGGAAGAGTGACGAGGTCCTGCAGGGGGAGTTTAGGGAGTTAGGTAGAAAGTTAAAAGACAGGACCTCTAGGGTTGTAATCTCTGGATTACTCCCTGTGCCACGTGCCAGTGAGGCTAGAAATAGGAAGATAATGCAGCTAAACACGTGGCTGAACAGCTGGTGTAGAAGGGAGGGTTTCAGATATCTGGACCATTGGGATCTCTTCAGGGACAGATGGGACCTGCACAAGAAGGACGGGTTGCATCCAAACTGGAGGGGCACAAATATCCTGGCTGCGAGGTTTGCTAGCGTCACTCGGGAGGGTTTAAACAAGTGTGGCAGGGGGGTGGGAACCAGAGCAGTAGGACAGCAAGTGAAATAAATGAGGGGGAACTAGTAAATAAGGCCAGTAAGACTAAGAGGAAGAGCAGGCAGGGAGATGTTGTGGAGCACAGCGGGACTGGTGATCTGAAGTGCATTTGTTTCAATGCGAGAAGTATAACAGGTAAGGCAGATGAACTTAGAGCTTGGATTAGTACTTGGAACTATGATGTTGTTGCTATTACAGAGACTTGGTTGAGGGAAGGACAGGATTGGCAGCTAAATGTTCCGGGATTTAGAAGCTTCAGGCGGGATAGAGGGGGATGTAAAAGGGGAGGGGAAATTGCATTACTGGTTAAAGAGAATATCACAGCTGCACTGTGGGAGGACACCTCGGAGGGGTCATGCAGCGAGGCAATATGGGTGGAGCTCAGGAATAGGAACTGTGCAGTCACGATGTTGGGGGTTTACTACAGGCCTCCCAACAGCCAGCGGGAGGTAGAGGAGCAGATATGTGGACAGATTTTGGAAAGATGCAAAGGTAACAGGGTTGTAGTGGTGGGTGATTTTAACTTCCCCAATATTGACTGGGACTCACTTAGTGCTAGGGGCTTCGATGGGGCAGAATTTGTAAGGAGCATCCAGGAGGGCTTCTTGAAACAATATGTAGATAGGCCAACTAGGGATGGGGCCGTACTGGACCTGGTATTGGGGAATGAGCCCAGCCAAGTGGTCGAAGTTTCAGTCGGGGAGCATTTCGGGAGCAGTGACTGTAATTCCATAAGTTTTAAGGTACTTGTGGATATGGATAAGAGTAGTCCTCGGGTGAAGGCGCTAAATTGGGGGAAGGCTAATTATAAAAATATTAGGCAGGAACTGAAGAATTTAGATTGGGGGCGGCTATTTGAGGGTAAATCAACATCTGACATGTGGGAGTCTTTCAAACGTCAGTTGATTAGAATCCAGGACCAGCATGTTCCTGTGAGGAAGAAGGATAAGTTTGGCAAGTTTCGGGAACCTTGGATAACGCGAGATATTGTGAGCCTCGTCAAAAAGAAAAAGGAAGCATTCGTAAGGGCTGGAAGGCTAGGAACCAACGAATCCCTTGAGGAATATAAAGACAGTAGGAAGGAACTTAAGCAAGGAGTCAGGAGGGCTAAAAGGGATTCTGAGAAGTAATTGGCAAACAAGATTAGGGAAAATCCCAAGGCTTTTTATACATATATAAAGAGCAAGAGGGTAACCAGGGAAAGCGTTGGCCCACTCAAGGACAGAGAAGGGAATCTATGTGTGGAGCCAGAGGAAATGGGCGAGGTACTAAATGAGTACTTTGCATCAGTATTCACCAAGGAGAAGGACTTGGTGGATGATGAGCCGAGGGAAGGGTGTGTAGATAGTCTCAGTCATCCCATTATCAAAAAGGAGGAGGTGTTGGGTGTCTTGCAAAGCATTAAGGTAGATATGTCCCCAGGGCCTGATGGGATCTACCCCAGAATACTGAGGGAGGCAAGGGAAGAAATTGCTGGGGCCTTGACAGAAATCTTTGCATCCTCATTGGCTACAGGTGAGGTCCCAGAGGACTGGAGAATAGCCAATGTTGTTCCTTTGTTTAAGAAGGGTAGCAAGGATAATCCAGGAAATTATAGGCCGGTGAGCCTTACGTCAGTGGTAGGGAAATTATTAGAGAGGATTCTTCGGGACAGGATTTACTCCCATTTGGAAACAAATGGACCTATTAGCGAGAGGCAGCATGGTTTTGTGAAGGGGAGGTCATGTCTCACTAACTTGATTGAGTTTTTTGAGGAAGTGTCGAAGATGATTGATGAAGGAAGGGCAGTGGATGTTATCTATATGGACTTCAGTAAAGCCTTTGACAAGGTCCCTCATGGCAGACTGGTACAAAAGGTGAAGTCACACGGGATCAGAGGTGAGCTGGCAAGATGGATACAGAACTGGCTCGGTCATAGAAGACAGAGGGTATCAGTGGAAGGGTGCTTTTCTGAATGGAGGGATGTGACTAGTGGTGTTCCGCAGGGATCAGTGCTGGGACCTTTGTTGTTTGTAGTATATATAAATGATTTGGAGGAAAATGTAGCTGGTCTGATTAGTAAGTTTGCGGATGACACAAAGTTTGGTGGAGTTGCGGACAGTGATGAGGATTGTCAGAGGATACAGCAGGATGTAGATCGGTTGGAGACTTGGGCGGAGAAATGGCAGATGGAGTTTAATTCGGACAATTGTGAGGTAATGCATTTTGGAAGGTCTAATGCAGGTGGGAAGTATACAGTAAAAGGCAGAACCCTTAGGAGTGTTGACAGGCAGAGAGATCTGGGCGTACAGGTCCACAGGTCACTGAAAGTGGCAACGCAGGTGGATAAGGTAGTCAAGAAGGCATACGGCATGCTTGCCTTCATCGGTCGGGGCATAGAGTATAAAAATTGGCAAGTCATGCTGCAGCTGTACGGAACTTCAGTTAGGCCACACTTAGAATATTGTGTGCAATTCTGGTCGCCACACTACCAGAAGGACGTGGAGGCTTTGGAGAGGGTACAGAAGAGGTTTACCAGGATGTTGCCTGGTCTGGAGGGCACTAGCTATGAGGAGAGGTTGGATAAACTCCGATTGTTTTCACTGGAACGGTGGAGGGGCGACATGATAGAGGTTTACAAAGTTATAAGCGGCATGGACAGAGTGGATAGTCAGAAGCTTTTTCCCAGGGTGGAAGAGTCAGTTACTAGGGGACATAGGTTTAAGGTGAGAGGGGCAAAGTTTAGAGGGGATGTGCGAGGCAAGGTCTTTACACAGAGGGTGGTGAGTGCCTGGAACTTGTTGCTGGGGGAGGTGGTGGAAGCAGGTACCATAGAGACGTTTAAGAGGCATCTTGACAAATATATGAATAGGATGGGAATAGAGGGATACGGTCCCCGGAAGTGCAGAAGGTTTTAGTTTAGGCAGGCATCAAGATCGGCGCAGGCTTGGAGGGTCGAATGGCCTGTTCCTGTGCTGTACTGTTCTTTGTATGAATCTGTGGAGGGAGTTAACGTTGGCACAGTTAATGTAACTGGACTGGGATCTCGGTGAAAGCTGGTTCATCGTGGAGTGAATCATAGAATCATGCAGCATACGAGGAGGCCATTTGGCCCACTGAGCTGCTTTGAAAGAGAGATCCAATTGGTCCCACTACCCTGTTATTTCCCCATAGCCCTCTAAGTTTTTTCCCTTCAAGTATTCATCGAATTCCCTTTTGAAAATTCCCACTGAATCTGCTTTCACCACCTTTTCAAGCAATGCATTTTTCCATAAAAAATGTATCCTTATCTCGCTGGCGGTTCTTTTGTCTAACAGAGGAACAGTTATCAGCTGTGGATGCTCTGATTGACTCTATGAGTTTGGTGGTGGACGATGGGGAAGAAATAGAGGATCTCTTCAAAGTCAGTAAAGTTCCCAATCCTCATTTTCAGCGGCTGTTCCAGGTAAAATAAGTTCTAAACCAGAACGCGTGTGACTTGTATGTACATGACTGTTGATAAAATTGCACTGCTTCAACACACTAGGGTGGTATGTGGGTGTCACTGGAATCATACAGTGCAGAAGGAGGTCATTTGGCCCATCTCGCCTGTGTTGGCTTTTTCAAAGAGCTATCCAGTGAGTCCCTCTCCCCTTGCTCTTTCCGCATAGTCCAGCAAATTCTCTTCTTCAAGTATGTATCCAATTCCCTTTTGTAAGTTGCTACTACATTCACTTCCACCACTCTTTCATTACAGGTCGTAACTCATTGTGTGAACAAACTCTCCTAATTTTCTGCCTGGATCTTTTTGCCAGTTATCTTAAATCTGTGCCCTCTGGTTACCCACCCTCCTGCAACTGAAAAAGTTTCTTCTTATTTACGCTGCCAGAACACCTCATAATTTTCAACAACTCTAGCAAATATCCCCTTAACCTTAAGGAGAACAACCCCAGTTTTTCCAGGCTCTTCACATAACTGAAGTCCCTCATTCCTGTTATCATTGTAGTAAAAATCTCAACATACGTACGAATTAGGAGCAGGAGCAGGCCTGCACTCTTTCTAAGTGCTTGACATCCGTCCGAAAGTGTGGTTCCCAGAATTGGACACAGTACTCCAGCTGGGACCTAACCAGTGTTTTATAAACATTTAACATAGAAAGAATAGAATTGTATTGTGCCTGGGTCGGCCGAAAAACGATCCACCTATTCTAATCCCAACTTCCAGCATTTGGTCCATAGTCCTGCAGATTACGGCACTTTAGGTGGATATCCAGATTCCTTTTGAATGAGTTGAGGGTTTCTGCCTCAACTACCCTTTCAGGCAGTGAGTTCCAGACCCCCACCACCCTCTGGGTGAAAACATTTTTCCTCATCTTCCCCTCTAATTTTTCTACTAATCACTTTAAATCTATGCCCCCCTCGTCACTGACCTGTGTGCTAAGGTAAATAGGCCCTTCACATCCACTTTTTCCAGGCCCCTCAAAATGTCGTACATTTCAATCAGATCTCCCCTCAACCTTCTCTGTTCCAAGGGAAACAACTCCAGCCTATCCAATCTTTCCTCATAGCTGCATTTTTCCAGTCCTGGCAACATCCTCGTAAATCTCCTCTGTGCCCTCTCTAGTGCAATTAAATCCTTTCTGTAATGAGGTGACCAGAACTGCACACAGTACTCAAGTTGCGGCCTCACTAGTGAGTTATACAGTTCCAGCATAACCTCCCTGCTCTTGTATTCTATATCTCGGCTAATAAAGGAAAGGATTTCATATGCCTTCTTACCCACCTGAGCAATCTGTCCTGCTACCTTCAGGGATCTGTGGACATTCACTCCAAGGTCCCTCACTTCTTCTACACTTCTCAGTATTTTCCCATTAATTGTGTACTCCTTTGCCTTGTTTGACCTCTCCAAATGCATCATCTCACACTTCTCCAGGTTGAATTCCATTTACCACTTTTCTGCCCATCTGACCAGACCATCAATATCTTCTATAATATTAGGCACGCTACAGCCTGCCGGACTGAACATTGAGTTCAATAATCTCAGAGCATGACGGGCCCCCCATTTTACTTTTATTTTTAGTTATTTTTTCTTCCTTTCTTTTTTTTTGTGTTTATTTTGTTTTATCTTTGTTTGTTCAGTTTGCCTACCCAAACATTTTTTTCATGTTTGTACATGCGGTCGTTCAGTTTGCAGTCCGTTAACACCCTATCTGTACTAATGCTTTGTCTTTCAACACACCATTAACATATTGTTTGCCTTTGCTCCATGACCTTCTGGTCGGTTATTCTGTGTGACCTTGTCCTATCTACTCCTTCTCCTTTGTTATCTCTTGCCCCACCCCTACTTTACTTACTTAAAACATTTCACATTTCTAATATTTGCCAGTTCTGAAGAAGGGTCACTGACCTGAGACGTTAACTCTGCTTCTCTCTCCACAGATGCTGCCAGACCTGCTGAGTATTTCCAGCATTTCTTGTTTTTATTTCAGATTTCCAGCATCCGCAATATTTTGCTTTTATTACATCAATATCTTCTTGTAGCCTACAGCTATCCTCTTCGCTATCTACCACACAGCCAATCTTTGTGTCGTTTTCAGACTTCTTGATTATGCCCCCTACATTTACGTCCAAATAGTTAATATATACCACAAAAAGCCGGGAACCTAGTACTGAGCCCTGCGGAACGCCACTGGAAACAGCCCTCCAGTCGCAAAAGCACCCGCTAACAATTACTTTTTGTTTACTGCCACTGAGCCAATTTTGTATCAACCTTGCTGCATTTCCCTGGATCCCATGGGATTTTATTTTTTTAACCAGTCTACCATGTGGGACCTTGTCAAAAGCCTTGCTAAAATCCATGTACACAAGAAAAGATAGAGGAGCAGATGTAGACCATATGGCCCATTGAGCCTGCTACGCCATTTAATACGTTCATGGCTGATCTTGGGCTTCAATTCCATTTTCCTGCCCATCCCCATATCCCTTGATTCCCTGCAAGACCAAAAACCTATCTATCCCAGCCTTAAATGTATTCAATGATGGAACATCCACAATCCTCTGAGGTAGAGAATTCCAAAGATTCACAACCTGTTGAGTGTCGTAACTTCTCCTCATCTCAGTCCTGAATGATTGGCCCCTTATTCTGAGACTGTGTCTCCGTGTTTTAGATTCCCTGACCAGTGGGAATAATCTCTCAGCTTCTATCCTATCAAACCCTTTCAGAATCTTGTATGTCTCAATTAGATCACCTCTCATTCTTCTGAACTCCAGAGAATATCGGCCCCATTTACTCAGCCTCTCATCATAGAACAACCCCCTCATCCCAGGGGCCATTTAGTAAATCTTCGCTGCACGGCACCCCACGATTCACAGCTAGCCAGCTTGAAAATGCCCCATTTATGCTCACTGTCTGCTTCCTGTCTGTTAACCAATCCTCTATCCACGCTAATATATTGCCCCCAACACCATGAGTCCTTATCTTGCCTATTAATCTTTTATGTGGCACCTTATCAAATGCCTTTTGAAAATCCAGGTATACTACATCTATTGGTTCTCCTTTATCTACCCTACTAGTTAATCCTGAAAAAATCTAATAAATTTGTCAAACCATGCTGACTTGTTCTAATCGTACTATGCTTTTCCAAGTGCAATGTTAAGACTTCCTTAATAATAGTTTCCAGCATTTTCCCAATGACTGATGTTAGACTAACTGGCCTGTACTTCCCAGTTTTCTCTCAACCTCCTTCCTTGAAAAGCGGTGTAACATTAGCCAACTTCCAATCTGATAGGACCATTCCTGAATCTAAGCAATTCTGGAAAATCATAGCCAACGTATCCACTATCTCTGCAGCTATCTCTTTTTGGACCCTAGGGTGTAGGCCATCTGGTCCCAGGGACTTGTCAGATTTTAGTCTGTCAAGTTTCTCCAATACTTTTTCTTGGCTGATATCAATATCCTTAATTTCCTCACTCTTTTTAGCTCCTAGGTTACTGCCTATTTCTGGTATGGAACTTGTGTCTTCTACTGTGAAGACGGACACACAATATTTGTTCAATGCTTCTGCCATTTCCTCATTTCCCATTATGATTTCTCCTGTCTCTGCCTCTAAGGGACAATGTCTATTTTAGCTACTCTCTTTTTATTTCCTTATAAAAGCTCTTACAATCTGTTTTTATATTGCTGGCTAGTTTACTCTCTCATTCTATTTTTTCCCTTTTTATCAACATTTTGGTGGCCCTTTCCTGGTTTCTAAAACACTCCCAATCCTCAGACTTGCAACTATTTTTTGCAACATTGTAAGCGTCTTCTTTTAGTATAATATTCTCCTTAACTTCCTGAGTGAGCCACGGATGGGTCTTTCTTGACGAGTTTTTGTTTTTGAACGGAATTACTTTTGTTGAACCCTTTGAATTGTTTCTTTGAATGTTTCCCACTGTTCATTTACTGCCATACCTTCCAGTCTATTTAGCCAATTAACCTTAGCCAGTTCTCCCCTCATACCTTCGTAATTGGCTTTGTTGAAGTTTAAGATTCTTGTTTGTGATTGAAATGTGTGACTTTCAAACTTAACATGAAATTGAATGGTATTATGATCACTATTTCCCAGTGGATCTTTTACTGTGACATTGCTTATTAACCCTACTTCATTCCACAATACAAGCTCTAAAATAGTTTTATCCCTAGTCGGTTCTACAACGTATTGCTCCAAGAAACTGTCACAAAAACATTCTACAAATTCATCTTCTAAACCACTCTTGCCAATTTTATGGTCCCAGTCTTTATGCAGATTAAAGTCCCCCACAATTAATACATTACCTTTGGAGAGGGTGCAGAGGAGGTTCACCAGGATGTTGTCTGGTATGGAGGGCGCTAGCTATGAAGGGAGGTTGAGTAGATTAGGATTATTTTCATTAGAAAGACGGAGGTTGAGGGGGGACCTGATTGAGGTGTACAAAATCATGAGAGGTATAGACAGGATGGATAGCAAGAAGCTTTTTCCCAGAGTGGGGGATTCAATTACTAGGGGTCACGAGTTCAAAGTGAGAGGGGAAAGGTTCAGGGGGGATATGCGTGGAAAGTTCTTTACGCAGAGGGTGGTGGGTGCCTGGAACGCGTTACCAGCGGAGGTGGTAGACGCGGGCACGATAGCGTCTTTTAAGATGTATCTAGACAGATACATGAATGGGCAGGAAGCAAAGAGATACAGACCCTTAGAAAATAGGCAACATGTTTAGATAGAGGATCTGGATCGGCGCAGGCTTGGAGGGCCGAAGGGCCTGTTCCTGTGCTGTAATTTTCTTTGTTCTTTGTTCTACCTTTTTTACATGCTCCAATAATTTCCTGTTAAATGTTCTGCCCAATAATAGAACTACTGTAGACCACATCAACTGCACACCCTCATCTATCTTCCTTGTTACTTCCTCAAAAAATTCGATCAAGTTGGTCAAACAAGATTTTCCCTTAACAAATCCATGCTGACTATCCTTGATTAACCTGTGCCTTTCTAAGTGACAGTTTATCCCGTCTGTCAGAATAGATTCCAATAATTTTCCCACTACTGAGGTTAGACTGATTGGCCTCTAATTATTCGGTCTATCCCTTGCTCACTTTTTAAACAGAGTCGGTTAGGATTATATTTGCTGGAGTTCTGAAGAGTGAGGGGGGATCTCAGAGAAACCTATGAAATTCTAACAGGACTTGACAGGGTAGATGCAGGAAGGATATTCCCGATGGTGGGGGAGTCCAGAACCAGGGGTCATAGTCTAAGGATACGGGGTAAACCATTCAGGACTGAGATGAGGAGAAATTTCTCACCCAGAGAGTGGTGAGCCTGTGGAATTCGTTATCACAGAAAGCATTTGAGGCTAAAACATTGTATGTTTTCAAGAAGGAGTTAGATATAGCTCTTGAGTTTAAAGGGATCAAAGGGTATGGGGTGAAAGTGGGAACAGGCTGCTGAGTTGGATGATCAGCCATGATCATAATGAATGGCAGAGCAGGCTCGAAGGGCCGAATGGCCAACTCCTGCTCCTATTTTCTATATTTCTATGTTAGCAGTTCTCCAATATCCGGCACCACACCTGTATCCAGTGAGGACTGGAAAATGATGGTCAGACCTTCCGCTATTTCCCCTCTCGCTTCTTTTAACAGCCTGGGGTACATTTCATCCGGCTCTGGTGATTTATCAACTTTCAAGGATGCTTATCCCATTAAAACATCATCTCTCCCTATGTTGATCACCTCAAATACTTCACACCCCTCTTCCTTTTGTACAATATCTGCATCGTCCCCTCTCTGTGAAGACAGACGCAAAGTAGTCATTAAGAACAATACCAACATCTCCCGCCCCTACACATAGATTACCTTTTTGGTCTTTTATGGGCTCTACTATCTTCTTAGTTATCCCCTTATTTTTAATGTATTGATAAAACATAACTTCCTTGTTTTTGTACTTGATGCCTATATTAATAAAGCCAAGGATCGTCTGCTTTTTTAAAAAAAAAACAGCCTTCTCAACTTGTCCTGCCACTTTCAAAGATTTGTATACATACACCCCCTGGTGCTTCTGTTCCTACACCCAGTTAAAAATTGTGGCATTTAGTTTATATTGCCTTATCTCATTTTTCCTTGAAGTTATGCCCCAAATACCCAAGTCCAGGTTTTTTTTATTCGTTCCACATGCGGGCATTTATTGCCCATCGCTAATTGCTCTTGAGAAATTTGTAGTAAGCTGCTGCCTTGAACCATTGCAGTCCATGTGGTGTAGGTACACCCACAGTGCTGTTAGGAAGGGAACTGAAGGATTTAACCCAGCAACAGTGAAGGCGATATATTTCCAAGCAGGATGGTGTTGATTGAAGGGGAATTTACAGGTGGTGTTCCCATACACTTGCCATTCTAGGTGGTAGAGGTTGTGGGTTTGGAAGGTTTTGTTGAAGGAACCTAGATGAGTTGCTGCAGTGCATCTTGCAGATGATGCACACTGCTACCATGGTGCACCAATGATGAAGGAATTGAATGGCATCCCATCCACCACCTTAAGATGGAGAGTGAGAGAGTTGATTCTGAGACCAGGGTCCTGAATCTGAATAAAGGAAACTATGAAGGTATGAGGCGTGAGTTGGCTATGATAGATTGGGGAATCTTGCTTAAAGGGTTAGAATTAGAATTAGAACATTACAGCGCAGTACAGGCCCTTCGGCCCTCGATGTTGCGCCGACCTGTGAAACCATCTGACCTACACTATTCCATTTTCATTCATATGTCTATCCAATGACCACTTAAATGCCCTTAAAGTTGGCGAGTCTACTACTGTTGCAGACAGGGCGTTCCACGCCCCTACTACTCTCTGAGTAAAGAAACTACCTCTAACATCTGTCCTATATCTATCACCCCTCAACTTAAAGCTATGTCCCCTCGTGTTTGCCATCACCATCCGAGGAAAAAGACTCTCACTATCCACCCTATCTAACCCACTGATTATCTTATATGTCTCTATTAAGTCACCTCTCCTCCTCCTTCTTCTCTCCAACGAAAACAACCTCAAGTCCCTCAGCCTTTCCTCGTAAGACCTTCCCTCCATACCAGGCAACATCCTAGTAAATCTCCTAGTGGATAGGCAATAGCTAGGATTTAAAAAGCCCATGGATGAATTATAACAATTGTTCATTCCTGTCTGGTGCAAAAATAAAACAGGAAGGGTGGCTCAACCGTGGCTTACAAAAGAAATTAGGGATAGTATTAGATCCAAGGAGGAGAAATATAAAATGGCCAGAACAAGCAGCAAACCTGAGGATTGGGAGCAGTTTAGAATTCAGTAAAGGAGGACAAAGGGATTGATTAAGAAGGGGAAAATAGAGTATGAGAGTAAGCTTGCAGGGAACATAAAAACTGACTGTAAAAGCTTCTATAGATATGTGAAGAGAAAAAGATGAGTGAAGACAAATGTGGGCGCCTTCAGTCAAATGGGGGAATTTATAATGGGGAACAGGGTTCTGTCTTCACAAAGGAGGACACAAATTACCTCCCAGAAATGTTGGGGAACATAGGGTCTAGTGCGAAGGAGGAACTGTATGAAATCAGTATTAGTAGGAAAATGCTGTTAGGGAAATTGACGGGATTGAAGGCCGATAAATCCCCAGGGCCTGATAATCTACATCCTAGAGTATTTAAGGAAGTGGACCTAGAAATAGTAGATACAATGCTGGTCATTTTTCAAAATTCTATAGACTCTGGAACAGTTCCAATGAATTGGAGGGTAGCTAATGTAACCACACTATTTAAAAAAGGAGGTAGAGAGAAAACAGGGAATTATAGTCCAGTTAGCCTGACATCAGTAGTGGGGAAAATGCTAGAGTCCATAATAGATGTAATAGCAGTGCACTTGGAAAACAATGACAGGATCGGACAAAGTCAACATGGATTTACGAAAGGGAAATCATGCTTGATAAATCTACTGAAATTTTTTGAGGATGTAAATAGTAGAATAGATAGGGGAGAACCAGTGGATGTGGTGTATTTGGACTTTCAGAAGGCTTTCGATAAGGTCCCACATAAGAGATTAGCATGCAAAATTAAAGCACATGAGATTGGGGGTAAGGTACTGACATGGATAGAGAACTGGTTGGCAGACAGGAAACAAAGAGTAGGAATAAACTGGTCTTTTTCCGAGTGGCAGGCAGTGACTAGTGGGGTACCACAGGGATCAGTGCGAGGAACCCAGCTATTCACAATATATATTAATGATATAGATGAGGGAATTAAATGTAATTTATCCAAGTTTGCAGATGACACAAAGCTGGGTGCGAGTGTGAGCAATGAGAAGGATGCAGAAAAGCTCCAATGTGATTTGGACAGGTTGAGTGAGTGGGCTAATGAGTGGCAGATGCAATATAATGTGAATAAATGTGAGGTTATCCACTTTGGTGGCAAAAACAGAAAGGCAGATTATTATCTGAACGGTGATAGATTGGGAAAGGGGGAGGTGCAGCGAGACCTGGGTGTCCTTGTGCACCAGTCGCTGAAAGTAAGCATGCAGGTGCAGCAGGCAGTTAAGAAGGCAAATGGTATGTTGGCCTTCATAGCAAGAGGATTCGAGTACAGGAGCAAAGATGTCCTGCTGCAATTATACAAGGCCTTGGTGAGACCACATCTGGAATATTGTGTGAAGTTTTGGTCTCCTTGTCTGAGGATTGATGTTCTAGCTGTGGAGGGAGTGCAGCAAAGGTTCACCAGACTGATTCCTGGGATGGCAGGACTGACGTATAAAGAGAGATTGGGTCGATTAGGCTTGTATTCGCTAGAGTTTAGAAGAATGAGAGGGGATCTCATAGAAACCTACAAAAATTCTAACAGGAATGGACAGACTAAATGCAGGAAGGATGTTCCCGATGGCGGGGTAGTCCAGGATAAGGGGTAAGCCATTTAGGACTGAGATGAGGAGAGATTTTTTCACCCAGAGATTTGCAAACCTGTGGAATTCTCTACCACAGAAAGCAGTTGAAGCCAAATCATTAAGTATATTCAAGAAAGAGTTAGATAGAGTTCTTAGGGATATGGGGAGAAAGCAGGAACAGGTTACTGTGTTTGGATGATCAGCCATGATGGTATTGAATGGCGGAGCAGGCTTAAAGGGCTGAATGGCCTATTCCTGCTCCTATTTTTCTAGGTTTCTAAACATCAAGCAGGCTGCTTTGTCCTGGATGATGTGGAGCTTCTTGCGTGTTGTTGGAGCTGCGCTTATCCAGGCAAGTGGGGAGTATTCCATCCTATTCGTGACTTGTGCCTTGTGGACATGCTTTGGCGAGTCAGGTGGTGAGTTACTAGCTGCAGAATTCCTGACCTCCGACCTGCTCTTGTTACGTTTCTGGTCAATGGTAACCCCCCCAGGTTGTTGATGGTAGGAGTTTCAGCGATGGCAGTGCTGTTGACTGTCAAGGGGAGATGACTAGATCTTTACAGTCTATTTATTAGTATATATCAAAAGGTCCTAACACCAATCCTTAGGGAACAGTCATTCACGACAGCTCTAAATTTTACGTAATGCTAAAATACATTCCATTAGGACCCTTGCTGTCAGCCGAGGAGGTAGACTGTTGTGGCTTGCTCCAATACTACTACTCATTTGAATTGCAAAAAGCAGCTTGCAAAGGTGAGCTCTGTTCGGAAACTTAACCTTGAGGCTACAGTATATAGGATTCTACTTAATCTTATTTCAGGAGGCTAATAAAAAGCAGCAATGCCAAAAATTTGCATAATCTTAATGATTTAACAGGTTTGTTTACAAACTGTTATTTGTGGAAGGAAGCAGTATAAACGAGATTTGGTTTTAATAGAAACTTCATCTCATCACAAAGGCATACATCCTGGATAACTGAAGGAATTAGGAGTAGAAAATAAAGAGCTTCTGGTCGCAACCTTCCAATCCTCTTTTCGAGATAGTGCGAGCAGACTTGAGGATTGCAGATGTGAGACCACTGTTCAAAATAATGGAGATGGATAGACACGGCAACTGCAGGTCATTCAGCCTAACATCACTGGTGGGGAAGCTTCTGGAGACATTATCTGGGGCAAAATTAATTGCCATTTTGAAAAACATGGGTTAATGAATGAAGGTTTGCACAGAGTTGTTGAAGACAAGTTGTGTTTGACAAACTTAATTTGTGTTCTTTGTTGAAATAATGGAGACGATGAATGAGGTTAGCATTGTTAATGTTTTGTATATGGTGTCAGGCTAATGAAGGGAACAGTGAGGAAATATGAAATTATCTGGAGGAATTATGAAATAAACGTTAACTGTTGAACTGAACCACAAGAAAATGGACACAATTGTGCCAGAGACAAAATGGAGTAGAGGTCAGGTGACCCCTCCTGTACTGTCAATAAACAGATCAGTCTGGTGAAGACGAAACCCATTATCCACATCTGAATTAGCTTTGGGGAAAATATAAACAGCCCATTCCCTGCAGACAACTCCTATCTTCAAGAATGGTTGCGAACAAGACACAGTGGCGCAGTGGTTAGCACTGCAGCCTCACAGCTCCAGCGACCCGGGTTCAATTCTGGGTACTGCCTGTGCGGAGTTTGCAAGTTCTCCCTGTGTCTGTGTGGGTTTTCACCGGGTGCTGCTGTTTCCTCCCACCACCAAAGACTTGCAGGTTGATAGGTAAATTGGCCATTATAAATTGCCCCTAGTATAGGTAGGTGGTAGGGGAATATAGGGACAGGTGGGGATATGGTAGGAATATGGGATTAGTTTAGTTTAGTTTAGAGATACAGCACTTTAACAGGCCCTTCGGCCCACCGAGTCTGTGCCGACCATCAACCACCCATTTATACTAATCCTACACTAATCCCGTATTCCTATCACATCCCCACCTGTCCCTATATATTTCCCTACCACCTACCTATAATTGGGGCAATTTAACGCTTCCCCTATCTCCTCTGATTCCGCACACAACTTCCCACTACTATCCTTGATTGGCCCTGTTCTAACTCTTATCATTCTTTTATTCCTGATATACCTATAGAAAGCCTTAGGGTTTTCTTTGATCCTATCCGCCAATGACTTCAAGTGTCCTCTCCTTGCTCTTCTTAGCCCTCCCTTTAGATCCTTCCTGGCTAGCTTGTAACTCTCAAGCGCCTGAACTGAGCCTTCACGTCTCATCCTAACATAAGCCGCCCTCTTCCTCTTGACAAGCGCTTCAACTTCTTGAGTAAACCACGGCTCCCTCGCTCGACAACTTCCTCCCTGCCTGACAGGTACATACTTATCAAGGACTCGCATTAGCTGCTCCTTGAATAAGCTCCACATTTCGTTTGTGCCCATCCCCTGCAGTTTCCTTCCCCATCCTACACATCCTAAATCTTGCCTAATCGCGTCATAATTTCCTTTCCCCCAGCTATAATTCTTGCCCTGCGGTATATACCTGTCCCTGCCCATCGCTAAGGTAAACCTAACCGAATTGTGATCACTATCGCCAAAGTGCTCACCTACATCTAAATCGAACACCTGGCCGGGTTCATTACCCAGTACCAAATCCAATGTGGCATCGCCCCTGGTTGGCCTGTCCACATACTGTGTCAGAAAACCCTCCTGCACACACTGGACAAAAACAGACCCATCTAAAGTACTCGAACTATAGTATTTCCAGTCAATATTTGGAAAGTTAAAGTCCCCCATAACCACTACCCTGTTACTCTCGCTCCTGTCGAGAATCATCTTTGCTATCCTTTCCTCTACATCTCTGGAACTATTCGGAGGTCTATAGAAAACTCCCAACAGGGTGACCTCTCCTCTCCTGTTTCTAACCTCGGCCCAGACTACCTCAGTAGACGAGTCCTCAAACGTCCTTTCTGCCGCTGTAATACTTTCCTTGATTAACAATGCCACACCGCCCCCCTCTTTTACCCTCTTCTCTGTTCTTACTGAAACATCTAAATCCCGGAACCTGCAACATCCATTCCTGCCCCTGCTCTACCCATGTCTCTGAAATGGCCACAACATCAGGATCCCAGGTACCAACCCATGCTGCAAGCTCACCCACCTTATTCCGGATGCTCCTGGCGTTGAAATAGACACACTTTAAACCAAGTTCTTGCTTGCCAGTGCCCTCTTGCGTCCCTGTAACCTTATCCCCTACCTCACTACTCTCAACAGCCTGTACACTGGCACTACAATTTAGGTTCCCATTCCCCTGCTGATTTAGTTTAAACCCCCCCGAAGAGCACTAACAAATCTCCCCCCCAGGATATTGGTACACCTCTGGTTCAAGTGAAGACCATCCTGTTTGTAGAGGTCCCACCTACCCCAGAAAGAGCCCCAATTATCCAGGAAACCAAAACCCTCCCTCCTACACCATCCCTGCAGCCACGTGTTCAACTCCTCTCTCTCCCTGTTCCTCTCTTCGCTAGCACGTGGCACGGGCAACAACCCAGAGATAACAACTCTGTTTGTTCTCGCTCTAAGCTTCCACCCTAGCTCCCTGAATTTCTGCCTTAAATCCCCATCTCTCTTCCTACCTATGTCGTTGGTGCCTATGTGGACCACGACTTGGGGCTGCTCCCCCTCCCCCTTAAGGATCCCAAAAACACGATCAGAGACATCACGTACCCTGGCACCTGGGAGGCAACACACCAACCGCGAGTCTCTCTCGTTCCCACAGAACCTCCTATCTGTTCCCCTAACTATGGAGTCCCCAATGACTAATGCTCTGCTCCTCTTCCCCTTTCCCTTCTGAGCAACAGGGACAAACTCTGTGCCAGAGACCTGCACCCCATTGCTTACCCCTGGTAAGCCTCCCTTCTGCACCAGCTGTTCACCCACGTGTTTAGCTGCACTATCTTCCTATTTCGAGCCTCACTGGCACGTGGCACAGGGAGTAATCCCGAGATTACAACAGAATTACAGAATAATACAGTGCAGAAGAGGCCCTTCGGCCCATCGAGTCTGCACCGATGCATTAAAACACCTGACCTATCTACCTAATCCCATTTGCCAGCAATTGGCCCATAGCCTTGAATGTTATGACGAGCCATGTGCTCATCCAGGTTACTTTTTAAAGGATGAGAGGCAACCTGCTTCTACCACCCTCCCAGGCAGGGCATTCCAGACCATCACCACCGTCTGGGTAAAAAAGTTCTTCCTCAAATCCCCCTTAAACCTCCTGCCCCTCACCTTAAACTTGTGACCCCTCATAACTGACCCTTCAACTAAGGGGAACAGCTTCTCCCTATCCACCCTGTCCATGCCCCTCATAATCTTGTATACCTCAATCAGGTCACCCCTCAGTCTTCTCTGCTCCAGTGAAAACAACCCAAGCCGATCCAACCTCTCTTCATAGCTTAAATGTTCCATCCCAGGCAACATCCTGGTGAATCGCGTCTGCACCCCCTCCAATGCAATCACATCCTTCCGACAATGTGGCGACCAGAATTGCACACAGTACTCCAGCTGTGGCCTTACCAAAGTTCTTTACAATTCCAACATGACCTCCCTGCTTTTGTAATCTATGCCTCGATTGAGAAAGGCAAGTGTCCCATATGCCTTTTTCACCACCCTATTAACCTGCCATTCTGCCTTCAGAGATCTATGGACAAACACACCAAGGTCCCTTTGTTCCTCGGAACTTCCAAGTGTCAGGCTATCACCTTACATTTTTCAGCGTTAAATTCCATCTGCCACTTTTCTGCCCATTTGACCATCCCGTCTGTATCTTCCTGTAACCCAAGACACTCCACCTCACTGTTAACCACTCAGCCAATCTTTGTGTCACCCGCGAACTTACTGATCCTACCCCCCACAGAGTTATCAATGTCGCTTATATAAATGACAAACAGTAGGGGACCCAGCACAGATCCCTGTGGTACGCCACTGGACACTGGCTTCCAGTCACTAAAACAGCCGTCTGTCATCACTCTCTGTCTCCTGCAGCGAAGCCAATTTTGAAACCACCTTATCAAGTTACCTTGTATCCCATGTGCATTTGCTTTGATTAGATTAGATTAGATTAGATATAGATATAAGTCTCCCATGTGGGACCTTGTCAAAGGCTGAAATCCATGTAAACTGCATCAACTGCACTACCCTCATCTGCACACCTGGTCACATGCTCAAAAAATTCAATCAAATCTGTTAGGCATGACCTCCCATGCTGACTATTCCTAATCAAATTTTGCCTCTCCAAGTGGAGATAGATTCTCTCCTTCAGAATTTTCTCCAATAGTTTCCCTACCAATGACTTGAGACTCACTGGTCTGTAGTTCCCTGGCTTATCTCTACAACCTTTCTTAAATAGTGGGACCACATTAGCTGTTCTCCAGTCCTCTGGCACCTCCCCCGTGGCCAGAGAGCAATTAAAAATTAGGGTCAGAGCCCCTGCAATCTCCACCCTTGCCTCCCACAGCATCCTGGGTCACAAATCGTCCGGACCTGGAGATTTGTCCACTTTTAAGCCTTCCCGATGACAATTTGCTCAAGAACCTCACAGTCCCTCTCTTTAAGTTCCATATCTACATCCTCTTTCTGTTGGGTGAAGACAGATGTGAAGTATTCGTTCAGCACCCTCCCAATGTCCTCTGGCTCCACCCACAAAATTCCCCCTTGGTCCCTCACGGGTCAACAAAGAACAAAGAAAATTACAGCACAGGAACAGGCCCTTCGGCCCTCCAAGCCTGCGCCGATCCAGATCCTCTATCTAAACCTGTCGCCTATTTTCTAAGGGTCTGTATCTCTTTGCTTCCTGCCCATTCATGTATCTGTCTAGATACATCTTAAAAGACGCTATCGTGCCCGCGTCTACCACCTCCGCTGGCAACACGTTCCAGGCACCCACCACCCTCTGCGGAAAGAACTTTCCACGCATATCCCCCCTAAACCTTTCCCCTCTCACTTTGAACTCGTGACCCCTAGTAATTGAATCTCCCACTCTGGGAAAAAGCTTCTTGCTATCCACCCTGTCTATACCTCATGATTTTGTGCACCTCAATCAGGTCCCCCCTCAACCTCCGTCTTTCTAATGAAAATAATCCTAATCTACTCAACCTCTCTTCATAGCTAGCACCAGGCAACATCCTGGTGAACCTCCTCTGCACCCTCTCCAAAGCATCTACATCCTTTTGGTAATGTGGCGACCAGAACTGCACACAGTATTCCAAATGTGGCCGAACCAAAGTCTTATACAACTGTAACATGACCTGCCAACTCTTGTACTCAATACCCCGTCCGATGAAGGAAAGCATGCCATATGCCTTCTTGACCACTCTATTGACCTGCGTTGCCACCTTCAGGGAACAATGGACCTGAACACCCAAATCTCTCTGTACATCAATTTTCCCCAGGACTTTTCCATTTATTGTATAGTTCACTCTTGAATTGGATCTTCCAAAATGCATCACCTCGCATTTGCCCTGATTGAACTCCATCTGCCATTTCTCTGCCCAACTCTCCAATCTATCTATATTCTGCTGTATTCTCTGACAGTCCCCTTCACTATCTGCTACTCCACCAATCTTAGTGTCGTCTGCAAACTTGCTAATCAGACCACCTATACTTTCCTCCAAATCATTTATGTATATCACAAACAACAGTGGTCCCAGCACGGATCCCTGTGGAACACCACTGGTCACACGTCTCCATTTTGAGAAACTCCCTTCCACTGCTACTCTCTGTCGCCTGTTGCCCAGCCAGTTCTTTATCCATCTAGCTAGTACACCTTGGACCCCATGCGCCTTCACTTTCTCCATCAGCCTACCATGGGGAACCTTATCAAACGCCTTACTGAAGTCCATGTATATGACATCGACAGCCCTTTCCTCATCAATCAACTTTGTCACTTCCTCAAAGAATTCTATTAAGTTGGTAAGACATGACCTTCCCTGCACAAAACCATGTTGCCTATCACTGATAAGCCCATTTTCTTCGAAATGGGAATAGATCCTATCCCTCAGTAACTACTCCAGCAGCTTCCCTGCCACTGAAGTCAGGCTCACCGGTCTATAGTTACCTGGATTATCCCTGCTACCCTTCTTAAACAAGGGGACAACATTAGCAATTCTCCAGTCCTCCGGGACCTCACCCGTGTTTAAGGATGCTGCAAAGATATCTGTTAAGGCCCCAGCTATTTCCTCTCGCTTCCCACAGAAACCTGGGATAGATCCCATCCGGACCTGGGGCCTTTTAGAATACCCAACACTTCCTCCCTTCAAGTCTCAGTAATAGCAATAACATCATACTCCCAGGTACTAATCCAAGCCCTAACTTCATCTGCCTTACCTACTACACTTCTTGCATTAAAACAAATGCACCTCAGACCACCAGTCCCTTTGCGTTCATCTTCTGCTCCCTGTCTACTCTTTCCCTTAGTCACGCTGACTTCATTATCTAGTTCCTTACAGGCTTTAGTTACTACCTCCTTACTGTCCACTGACCTCCTCATTTGGTTCCCATCCCCCTGCCACATTAGTTTAAACCCTCCCCAACAGCGTTAGCAAAAGCACCCCCAAGGACATTGGTTCCAGTCCGGCCCAGGTGTAGACCGTCCAACTTGTAATAGTCCCACCTCCCCCAGAACCGGTCCCAATGTCCCAAAAATCTGAACCCCTCCCTCCTGCACCATCTCTCAAGCCACGCATTCATCCTGACTATTCTTTCATTTCTACTCTGACTATCACGTGGCACTGGTCGCAATCCTGAGATTACTACCTCTGAGGTCCTACTTTTTAACTTGGCTCCTAACTCCCTAAATTCTGCTTGTAGGACCTCATCCCGTTTTTTACCTATATCATTGGTGCCTATGTGCACAACAACAACTGGCTGTTCACCCTCCCCTTTCAGAATGTTCTGAAACACTCTTTCCCTGGTTATCCTCTTCCCATTGATATACTTATAGAATATCTTGGGATTTTCCCTACTTTTACCAGCCAGAGCTTTCTCATATCCCCTCTTTGCTCTCCTAATTGCTTTCTTAAGCTCCATCCAACACTTTCTGTACTCCACTAATGCTTCCATTGATTTGCTCTCCTTGTATTTGCTAAAAGCCTCTCCTTCTCATCGTACCCTGAATGTTTCTGGTCATCCATGGTTCTCTGGGCTTGTTGCTCCTACCTATTACCCTAGAGGGAACATGTTGGGCCTGTACCCTCCCCATTTCTTTTTTGAATGCCCCCCATTGCTGTTCTGTCGATTTCCCGACAAGTAACTCTTTCCAGTCTACATTGGTCAGATCCTGCCTTATTTTACTAAAATTCGCTCTCCCCCAGTCCAAAATCTTTTTTTGCAACTTGTCTATTTCTTTCTCCACAACAAGCTTAAATTGTACCATATTGTGGTCGCTATCACCAAATTGTTCCCCCACCAACACATCAACCACCTGTCCGGCTTCATTCCCCAGAATTAGGTCCAGCACTGCACCCTCCCTTGTTGGATCCTCTATATATTGAGCTAAAATGTTCTCCTGTATACATTTTAAGAACTCCACTCCATCTAAGCCCTTAACACGATGACTATCCCAATTAATGTTGGGAAAGTTGAAATCACCTAATATAATTACCCTATTATTTTTACACACCTCTGCAAATTGCGCACATATTTGCTCCTTAATTTCCTGCTGACTATCTGGGGGTCTATAATAAACACCTAGCAATGTGGCTGTCCCTTTTTTATTCCTGAACTCTACCCATAAAGCTTCATTTGATGCCCCCTCCAAGATATCATCTCTCCTTACTGCAGTAACTGACTCCTTAACTAATATTGCAATGCCCCCTCCTCTTTTACCCCCTCCTCTGTCTCGCCTGAAGATTCTATATCCCGGGATATTGAGCTGCCAATCCTGTCCCTCCCTCAACCATGTCTCCGTGATGGCTACTATATCACAATTCCACGTGTCAATCATTGCCCTTAACTCATCCATTTTACCTGCAATACTCCTGGCATTAAAGTAGAGGCCTTCCATCCTGGTCTTACTCCCTTGAAACTTACTTCCGCTGTATTCCCTCTGACTTGTTTGCTTTCCTGTGTTTAGCTGTGTCCCTATTCTGCTAGGAGTCTGCATCCCCTCCCCCTACCAAATTAGTTTAAACTCCTCCCAACAGCACTAGCAAACCCGCCAGCAAGGTTGTTAGTCCCCCTCTGGTTCAGCTGTAGACAGTCCCGCTTGTACCGGTCCCACCTTTCCCAGAAACGGTCCCAGTGGTCCAGGAATCTAAAACCCTCCCTCCTGCACCAACTCTTAAGCCACGCATTCATCTGTGCTATTCTCCTATTTCTATACTCGCTCGCACATGGCACTGGGAGTGATCCAGAGATTACAACCCGAGAGGTCCGGCTTTTTAGTCTACTGCCTAACTCCCTGAATTCTTGATGCAAGACCTCATCCCTGTTTCTCCCTATGTCATTGGTACCAACATGTACCATGACCTCTGCCTTATCACCCTCCCCTTTCAGGATGCCCTGCAGCTGTTCAGTGACATCCCGGACCCTGGCACCAGGGAGGCAACACACCATCCTGGAGTCACATTGACGGCCACAGTAGCACCTATCTGTTCCCCTGATATAGTATCCCCTATTACTATTGCTCTTCCTCTCTTTCCCCCTTCCTATGCAGACAGGCTGCTGGCGGTGCCAGAAGCTTGGCTCTGTCCGCACTCCCTGGAGGAACCAGCCTCTAGAGGTCCTGTCTTTTAACTTTCTACCTAACTCCCTAAACTCCCCCTGCCGGATCTCGTCACACTTCCTGCCTTTGTCGTTGGTACTGATGTGTACCACAACCTCTGGCTGTTCATCCTCCCCCTTGAGAATGCCCCCTGTCCGTTCAGAGACATCCTTGACCCTGGCACCAGGGAGGCAACATACCATCCTGGAGTCTCTTTCACGTCCACAGAAGCGCCTATCTGTGCCCCTGACTATAGAGTCCCCTGTAACTATCGCTCTTCTGCGCTTTGTCCCTCCCTGCTGAACAACAGTGCCAGCCGTGGTGCCACTGCTCTGGCTGTGCTGTTGTTTTCCCCTGATAGGCCATCCCTCCCAACAGTTTCCAAAACGGTATACTTGTTAGAGAGGGGGGGAGCTACAGGGGATTCCTGCACTGACTGCCTGCCCCTTCTAGCGGTCACCCGTCTATCTGCCTGCACCTTGGGTGTAACCACTTCACCAAAACTCCTGTCTATGACGCTCTCTGCCACCTGCATGCTCCTAAGTGCATCCAGTTGCTGCTCCAACCGATCCATGCGGTCTGTGAGGAACTGCAACTGGGTACACTTCCTGCAGATGTAGTCGTCCGGAACGCTGGAAGCGTCACTGACCTCCCATATCTCACAGGTGAAACATTTTACCCCTCTAACTGACATTTCTAGCACTAATTAATAAATTAATTTGAAATAAATAAATACTTATTAAATCCTTACTAAATTATGTTATAATTAACTATATGGTCCCTTCAGCTAGATTTCTACTATAAATATTAAATGCAAACTAAATACAGTAATCTCCTCCCTCTGGTTTAGTTACGCTACTTATTAATTAATTAATTAGGGTTTTAATCAATTTTTATTAACGTTTTATTTTCAAATTCTGTACAAATTTCCTACCACGCAATCAGGTCACAGCTTTCCTGTGACGTCAGTTTTTCAGTTTTTTTTTCCCAGAGGTAAGTTTTTTATACTTACCGGTCCGGAACTCTACCTTCCGAGTCTTCTCCCAGGATGAAGGCCGCGAATCCCCGAGGTAAGTTTTTTACACTTACCGGTCCGGAACTCTTCCTTCCGAGTCTTCTCCCAGGATGAAGGCCGCGAATCCCCGAGGTAAGTTTTTTACACTTACCGGTCCGGAACTCTTCCTTCCGAGTCTTCTCCCAGGATGAAGGCCGCGAATCCCCGAGGTAAGTTTTTACACTTACCGGTCCGGAACTCCGCTCTCCGAGTCTTCTCCCTGGATGTACAAAGGTACCAGGTACCTGCCACAACCTACAATCAAACCTGCTCCACTAATCCTCATTCCCGCTTTCGAGGAACCCTTCAGCAGAGTTCTGGTCAATTATGTGGGACCCCTATCTAAAACTCAGACAGGTTACCAATATCGCCTAACCATCAAGGATATGGCCACTCGATTCCGAGACGCCATACTCTTGAGAAAAATTAGAACTAAAGCCATAGTTAAGGGACTGACCCGATCTTTCACCCAATACAGACTGCCCAAGTCGGATCAAAGAACTAATTTCATGTCCTGAATGTTCCAAGATGTCATGCACAGCCTTGGTATTGACCAGCTGAAATCTTCATGTAACCCACAGTGTCAAGGGGCTCAGGAACGATACCATCAAACCTTGAAGACCATGATCGGGGCATACTGCTGTGATTACCCCCATAGTTGGGATAAAGGAGTAGCTTTTTTGCTGTTCGCTACGGGAGATTCACCAAATGATTCCACAGGCTTCAGCCCATTTAAATTGTTTTTTGGACATGAGGTGAGAGGCCCCTGAAATTGATCAAGGAAAAATTCCTGGATCAAAGGGAGGCAACGTCATTGCTAAATTATGTATCCACTTTTTGTGAGAGACTTTTTAAAGCCTGTGCTGTAGCAAAAGAACACCTGAAAGCAGCTCAGCAAACCATGAAAAGGCAAGCAGGCAAAAGAGGTGCAGCCTTTGAATTTAAACCAAGGGACCAGGTTCTGATACTGCTACCATTATAGGGTGAACCTCTGAAAGCCAGATTCAGTGGCCCATACAGGAGTAGGAAAAAGGTCAGTGAAGTGAACTACCTAATTAACACACCAGACTGGAGGAAAAAACAAAGTTTGTGCCACATAAATATGTTAAGAAAACAACCACAGTCGGGATCCAGATAGACCAGTGAGTGTATGTCAGGCAGTGAGAACAGTGGAGGAGGACAATGCTAGTAAAGCTGAACTAGGGGAGGATGAAAACCCAGAAAATTCTCAAATTGAACCCCCAACAGTAAAATTAGAAAACACTGAAATTTTAAGGAGATCAGATACTATATTTGACCGTCTATCTGACCAGCAGAGAAAGCACCCAGAAACACTGCTATGGGAATTTGAGGAAGTTTGTATGAACAAACCAGGCTATTGTACCTTTCTAACTATACATGATGTAGATGTAGGGGAGACCCCACCAATAAAACAAAACCCATATAGGCTGAGCCCTGATAAATTGGCTCAAGTCCACAAAGAAATCCAATATATGCTGGACAACGATTTAATTGAACCCAGCCAAAGCAGCTGGAGTTGGCCCATTGTACTAGTCACAAAACCTGATGGATTAACCAGACTTTGCATTGATTTTTTGCAAAGTTAATGCAGGTACCTGAACAGGCTCATATCCAATCCCCTATATTGAGGACTGCTTTGACCAAGTAGGAAGCTTGCTCAAGTAAAATTGATTTATTGAAAGGATACTGGCAAGTCCCCATGACCATCCATGCAAAGGAAATTTAAACATTTGTCGCACCAATGGTTTATTTCAATGTAAAGTAATGCCATTTGGTTTAAGTAACACCCCAACAACTTTCCAAAGACTAATGAACCAGGTGGTAGCTGGTTTAAACAACTGTGTCGTGTCTCTGGGTGACCTGTTAGTTTACAGTGATACCTGGGAAGACCACTTGAACCATTTAAGAGAACTCTTTAAGGGTTTGCAGAAAGCTCACCTAGTGACCAATTTAGCAAAGAGCAAATTTGCTAAGGCTAAAGTAACCTATTCGCCCACATTGTAGGCCAAGGTCAGGTGTTGCCAAGGGCAGCAGAAGTGCAAGCCCTGGTAGATTTTCCTGTTCCCAAACTAAGGAGAAAATCATGAGATGTATGATTTCTACCGAAAATCTGTTCCCAACATCAGCACCTTAGCTGCCCCCTAACTGACTTAAAGAAAACTGTAACAGTGGTAATGTCAGAGCAGTGTCAACTAGCTTTAGAAAAGTTGAAGGCGATTTTAACAAATGGCCCAGTATTGGCAGCTCCAAGTTTTAATAAACCCTTTACGATGGATATTAATAGTGATGACACAGTGATTAGAACATTACAGCACAGTACAGGCCCTTCGGCCCTCGATGTTGCGCCGACCTGTGAAACCATCTGACCTACACTATTCCATTTTCATCCATATGTCTATCCAATGACCACTTAAATGCCCTTAAAGTTGGCGAGTCTACTACTGCTGCAGGCAGGGCGTTCCACGCCCCTACTACTCTCTGAGTAAAGAAACTACCTCTGACATCTGTCCTATATCTATCACCCCTCAACTTAAAGCTATGTCCCCTCGTGTTTGCCATCACCATCCGAGGAAAAAGACTCTCACTATCTCACTGGGAGCAGTCTTACTCCAAGATGATTCAGGCCTCAATTGGCTATTTCTCAAAAAAACTAAATAAACATCAAAGAAAATGTTCCACAATAGAGAAAGAGGCGTTAGGACTTCTACTAGCCCTTCAACATTTCAACCGTAAAATTCAGGACACTTGAGGTAGAAGGTGCCTTGTTTACTTCTATCAGCTACTCAGAGTTTGAGATCTTATAATTAATTCTGATTAATCATGAGGAATGAGCCTCAGTCTGATTGCCGTGTTTGACAACTACTGTCTTACCATCATGACCTTTTACCTTACCAGAGCTTTTTCATTTCCTATGACCTCAGGCTCAGTGAAAACCCATCTCCCTATTGTTACAACTGAGGTGGGAGGAGTGCACTGTTTATTCTAAACCCACGTCTCCACAGGAAACAACATATATTTAAATTTTCCCAGTTACCAATGTAGTCAATCATATACTCTATTTTCCCAGAATAAAACACACCAACCAGGTTTCTTTAATAAACAACAAAATTATCAATTTATTTTAAAAGTAGACTCAACCGGTAATGAAGTAAAGCATAAACACACAGATTGAAGTATAAAAGTTTCCTTTGTACCTTAGCCCCTCACACACACACATACACAGGTCAACCGGAAAAATAAAAGGGAATTTTGCTTTAGAGCTCTGTACAAAAAAAACACTCGGGCTGAATACTTGCTTATTCATGAAGAAAAAAGACAAGATATGGAAAGATGTCCTTTGTTTTTGATTTGGAGTCCCAAATGCGTATAGATGGCTGTCACTGGGATCTTCCTAGAATGGTTCTTTCCAGGCGATGTTGAAGATCAATTTGGGTAGGCATTCCAAGAAATGCAGCTACTAAGGCTTCAGATGGGCCTTACAACAGGAATGCAGCAACAGGGGTTTCAGTTCCCATACATTCAAATACAGGAGGAAAGAGGAGACCGACACACTGAATACGCAGGGTTTCTTTTCAAGAGAGAGAAAGAGATGAACTGGGTTTTCTTGGCAGGCAAAAACCAACCGTCTTCCAAGCACTTTACCCTCCAACTCACTGTCCAAAGCAAAAGCAAAATAATGTCACAAGAATCAAGCCTCCTGACCCCTATAAATCTTGACTGTCACTTCTCTGTAAACATCTTCTCTGAGTCAAAACAACTAGCTCCCTGTTGGTATTTTACATGAAAACAGGTGGCTTCCAGTAAGAGCTTGTTTACAATTAAAGTCCAGGAAGCCTTCTGGTGAGTTTAAAAAACAAACAGAAAGTTCAGCATCTTTGCAAGCTTCCAGATGAATCAGTATCCGTAATTCCTGAGGACCAGAGCAGCGACAGGCAGACCTGGGAGGAATCGGATCCCGAGTGGGACCTGAAAAAGAGAACGCAGGGCTCGAGGCCCTTACTTACCCGAGGACCGGAGCAGCGGCAGGCTTTCTCGTGCTCTCTCTCTGCTGGCGTGCACTGAGGTTCAAAAGAGGAAAAAAAGAGTTACAGTGACATTACGGGACATCTGTAAGCTGATTGGTTGGGTAAGTAACAGCCGTTAGTGCCTAGAAATAACTTTAAAAAAATAAGGGGAAAGTTCTTTTTTTTTGAAAAAATCCTCAAAACCTACTGTATAAGTGATAAGGTTAGTACTACTAACTTAATTAGTGTAATTTATTAGGACTTTAGATTGTAGTGGATAGAGTTTGAAGTAGAACAAGGCCATTAGCGTAGTTAATATTTTTTGGGAAATGGCTCAGGGGAAAGCAGCAAGAGCCAAGTTCATGGCATCATGGGTGGCTCTGCTGCACAGGAGGGAAGGAAGAAGAGTGGCAGTCTCTAATGATCGGGGATTCAATCGTAAGAGGAACAGACAGGCGTTTCTGCGGCCACAAAAGAGACTCCAGGATGGTATGTTGCCTCCCTGGTGCTAGGGTCAAGGATGCCTGAGTGGCTGCAGGGCATTTTGAAGGGCGAGGGCGAGCACCCAGTTGTCGTGGTACATATCGGTACCAATGACATAGGTAAAAAAAAATGATGAGGTCCTACAAGCTGAATATAGCGGGTAAGAATGAAAATTAAAAATAGGACCCCAAAGGTAGTCCTCCTTTGGCCTCCTTATCTCGAGAGACAATGGATACGCGCCTGGAGGTGGTCAGTGGTTTGTGGAGCAGCGCCTGGAGTGGCTATAAAGGCCAATTCTAGAGTGACAGGCTCTTCCACAGGTGCTGCAGAAAAATTTGTTCGTCGGGGCTGTTACACGTTGTCTCTCCCCTTGCGCCTCTGTCTTTTTTCCTGCCAACTGCTAAGTCTCTTCGACTCGCCACACTTTAGCCCCGCCTTTATGGCTGCCCGCCAGCTCTGGCGAACGCTGGCAACTGACTCCCACGACTTGTGATCAATGTCACAGGACGTCATGTCGCGTTTGCAGACGTATTTAAAGCGGAGAAATGGACGGCCGGTGGGTCTGATGCCAGTGGCGAGCTCGCTGTACAATGTGTATTTGGGGATCCTGCCATCTTCCATGCGGCTCACATGACCAAGCCATCTCAAGCGCCGCTGACTCAGTAGTGTGTATATGCTGGGGATGTTGGCCGCCTCGAGGACTTCTGTGTTGGAGATATGGTCCTGCTACCTGATGCCAAGTATTCTCCGGAGGCAGCGAAGATGGAATGAATTGAGACGTCGCTCTTGGCTGACATATGTTGTCCAGGCCTCGCTGCCATAGAGCAAGGTACTGAGGACACAGGCTTGATACACTCGGACTTTCGTGTTCCGTGTCAGTGCGCCATTTTCCCACACTCTCTTGGCCAGTCTGGACATAGCAGTGGAAGCCTTTCCCATGCGCTTGTTGATTTCTGCATCTAGAGACAGGTTACTGGTGATAGTTGAGCCTAGGTAGGTGAACTCTTGAACCACTTCCAGAGCGTGGTTGCCAATATTGATGGATGGGGCATTTCTGACGTCTTGCCCCATGATGTTCGTTTTCTTGAGGCTGATGGTTAGGCCAAATTCATTGCAGGCAGACGCAAACCTGTCGATGAGACTCTGCAGGCATTCTTCAGTGTGAGATGTTAAAGCAGCATCGTCAGCAAAGAGGAGTTCCCTGATGAGGACTTTCCGTACTTTGGACTTCGCTCTTAGACGGGCAAGGTTGAACAACCTGCCCCCTGATCTTGTGTGGAGGAAAATTCCTTCTTCAGAGGACTTGAACGCATGTGAAAGCAGCAGGGAGAAGAAAATCCCAAAAAGTGTGGGTGCGAAAACACAGCCCTGTTTCACACCACTCAGGATAGGAAAGGGCTCTGATGAGGAGCCACCATGTTGAATTGTGCCTTTCATATTGTCATGGAATGAGGTGATGATACTTAGTAGCTTTGGTGGACATCCATTCTTTTCTAGTAGTCTGAAGAGACCACGGCTGCTGACGAGGTCAAAGGCTTTGGTGAGATCAATGAAAGCAATGTTCGCGGCATTTCTCCTGTATCTGACGAAGGGAGAACAGCATGTCAATGGTCGATCTCTCTGCACGAAAGCCACACTGTGCCTCAGGGTAGACGCGCTCGGCCAGCTTCTGGAGCCTGTTTAGAGTGACTCGAGCAAAGACTTTCCCCACTATGGAAATTCCACGGTAGTTGTTGCAGTCACCGCGGTCACCTTTGTTTTTATAGAGGGTGATGATATTGGCATATCCAATTCATTTGTTTTGTTACGAATGCTATGCGCATTCAAATACAGAGCCTTTAGTTCTGTCCTTTTTGCTATTTACGCAACCTCTAGCCTTAGCTGCTTGCACACTCTTAATTTTGTACATTCTGTGAATCGAAAAACATTTCCACCACACCAATCTTTGAGCAATGCATTTTACTCTAATCTTGTTTACCCTACGCCAGTTTGCTCATGGTTCAGGTAATAACCCAAAGATTAGAGTCATAGAGTTATACAGCACAGAAACAGGCCCTTCGGCCCATCATGTTCATGCCGGCTATCAAGCACCTATCTATTCTAATCCCATTTTCCAGCACTTGGCCCGTAGCCTTGTATGCTATGCCATTTCAAGTGCTCACCTAAATGCTCTTCTTTAATGTTACGAGGGTTCCTGCCTCTACCACCCCTTCAGGCAGTGTGTTCCACATTCCAACCACCCTCTGGGTGAAAAGATTTTTCCTCAAATCCCCTCTAAACCTCCTGCCCCTTACCTTAAATCTATGCGCCCTGGTTATTGACACCTCCGCTAACGGAAAAAGTTTCTTCCTATCTACCCTATCTATGCCCCTCATAATTTTGTATACCTCAATCAGGTCCCCTCTCAGCCTTCACTGCTCTAAGGAAAACAACCCTAGCCGATCCAGTCTCTCTTCATAGCTGAAATGCTCCAGCCCAGGCAACATCCTGGTGAATCTCTTCCGCACCCTTTCCAGTGCAATCATATCCTTCCTGTAGTGTGGCGACCAGAACTGTACACAGTACTCGAGCTGTGGCCTAACTAGCGTTTTATACAGCTCCATCATAACCTCCCTGCTCTTATATTCTTTGCCTTGGCTAATAAAGGCAAATATCCCATTTGCCTTCCTAACCACCTTATCTACCTGTGTTGCTGCCTTCAGTGATCTATGGACAAGTACGTCAAGGTCCCTCTCTGACCCTCTGTACTTCCTAGGGACCGACCATCCATTGTATATTCCGTTGCCTTGTTAGTCCTCCCAAAATGCATCACCTCACACTTCTCAGGGTTAAGTTCCATTTGACACTGCTCTGCCCATCTTACCAGCCCATCTGTATCATCCTGTAATCTAAGGCTTCCCTCCTCACTATTTACATCACCACCAATTTTCATGTCATCTGCGAACTTACCTTTGAGGTTCTACTTTTTAATTTCGCCCCTCGATGCTCAAACTCTCTGCAGAACCTCTTCCCTAATCCTATCTATGTCGTTGGTACCAACATGGCCCACGACAACTGGATCCTCCCCCTCCCATTGCAAGTTCCTCTCCAGCCCCTAGCAGATAGAGTCATAGAGAGATACAGCACTGAATCAGGCCCTTCGGCCCACTGAGTCTGTGCCGACCATTAACCACCCATTTATACTATTCCTACATTAATCCCATATTCCCTACCACCTACCTGCATGAGAGACAATTTACAATGGCCAATTTACCTATCAACCTGCAAGTCTTTGGCGGTGGGAGGAATCCGGAGCACCTGGCGGAAACCCACGCGGTCACAGGGAGAACTTCCAAACTCCGCACAGGCAGTACCCAGAACCGAACCCGGGTCGCTGGAGCTGTGAGGTTGCAGTGCTAACCACTGCGCCACTGTGCCAAACCCTTGCACTGGGCAGGCAACACAGCCTTCTGGATTCTCGCTCTTGGCCGTAGAGAACTGTGTCTATCCCCCTGACTATTCTGTCCCCTAATACCACTACATTACTATTTACTCCCCACTCTTGCATGTCTTCCTGTACCATGGTGCCATGGTCAGTTCGCTCATCCACCCTGCAACTCTCGCTCTCATCCGTACAAGCTGGAAGAACCTCAAACATGTTGGACAATTGCAAAGGCTGAGGCTCTTCCACCTCTGCCTACTCGATCCCCTTACCTGCCTCACTCGCAGTCACACCCTACTGTCCCAGACCACCAACCAAATCAGTAGATCCTATCCTAAGGGGTGTGACTGCCTTCTGGAACAAAGTGTCCAGGTAACTTTCCCTCTCCCTGATGCATCGCAGTGTCTGTAGCTCGGTCTCCAGCTCATCAACTCTGAGCTGAAGCTCCTCGAGCCACGGACACTTACTGCAGACATAAATCACACTGGCATCCACCTGCAGCCACAACACATCACCTGCCTTAATATAAAAGCAAAATACTGCGGATGCTGGAAATCTGAAATAAAAACAAGAAATGCTGGAACCACTCAGCAGGTCTGGCAGCATCTGTGAAAAGAGAAGCAGAGTTAACGTTTCGGGTCAGTGACCCTTCTTCGGAACACCACCTGCCTTGCCATCCTGATTGTGTTTTAAATATTTAATTTTTATATTGATTTAATTAATAGGAAATACTCACCAGCCAATCTATGAAGCTATTATTAATAAATAAAACCATCCAATTACTAAAATTACCCAAGTTTTTGAAAGATAATTGAGAAAAACTCGCACCAGCCAATCAATGACCTGTTTTCCTGTGACATCACACAATTTGGGATTTTGTCCATGGACTAATTGATGGGGACTATACCCTCCAACCATCTCGAGTGAATTCTTTGCATGAGCCGCCCATGCAAGGACAGCTGTCAACTTGCAGTCTGGTTGATCAGTTAAAATTTTATGCAGCATTGCTTCGATCACTACATGATTCCTTTCACGGAGTCCATTGCTGAAAAGACTTTCAGCTCCGAGATTCATGGCCATAATGCTCATGTTTTCATGCATGTCTCTGAACCTGTCATTGGCAAATTCCCCTCCAATATCAGTCAGAAACTTGGCTAGTGCCCATTCCCAGTTCCTATCCATTTCTCCATGATTTTGTCCTCACAAAGTTTTATTGCAGAAAGACTGGTCACCAGGTCTACAATATGTAGAATGAAAATATTTATCTTTGTCCCATACCTTTCAATCCATGGGCCGGAATTCACAGCCACCGCGCCCTCACCCTGCACCCAAGGAGCAGGCTAGGAGATTTGGGGGATTGGCGGATGCGGGTCTGTCATCTACCTGCCCAGATGCTATTTCACCAACGGCGGGGGAGATGGCAAGCGGCCTGCCTGCCCTTAGGCCAATTATTGGCCACTTCAGAGCCTCCTCCTGCTGCTGCAGCAGCGTACAGCCACTTTGTCACCTGAGGAGGCTGCCCAGTAATAGCTGGCGGACTCCTTGTGGGCTGTGGGGGCCCTCCTGATTGGGCCCCATGGAGGGGCCCCCAGCAGCATGGGCCGCCCCCACTAAAACTACCCCCCACAGCCCTGCTCTCCTGCCCACTACCCCCACCCCCTCCGGAGCCTAGCTGATTGTCCCTGGAGAGGCCTGAACCCTGCTTATCTCTTTGAAGGGTGATGTCCATTGTTCCACTTCTTGCTGAATGTAGTCTCAGCAGTGGCCACAACTCCTGCTGGTGCTGCTGGGACTGAAGAGTTGCCGGCCCTCGGGCTGGCAGCTCTTCAAGGCAGGATTTCCTGTGTTCAGGGGCAGAAGCCTTGACTTCTTCCAATTAAGGCCCTGGGCCACGCAAAATAGCAGCATGGCTTCCAGGCCCAGTGAAGGTGCGCTTTCCCATGACTTTTTAGCCGGTGGGCAGGGCCACCACCTCCTCATGAAATCCTGGCCATGGTAATTACTCTGTTTGAGTCACACGCCAATCGAAGTCTTGACAATAGGACGTGGCAATATCCTCCAGTGCTTTTTATAGATTTCATACTTCTCATTAATCTCTTATATACTCTTCAACTACACCTGCATCTTTTAGTAGGATTTTTAACCTTTGACAAGTAGGGTGAGCAAATTGTCTGTGTATCTTTTAAGACAATGTGCTTTTATTCTCTCTGATTCTTATCACCTGATGAGATTAATACTTTTCGAACTCTGAGAAACGTTAATGGGATACAATATGTCCTGACTGGGTAATCCACAGATTCACTGAATTTCCAAAATTAATTGCCTTATGAAGCTCCATGTCAAGTTTCATTTTCGCCTTTCTCATAGAAAGTTTACTCAGTAGCATAGGTATCTCACTAGAGTGAGATCACTCAGTACTTATAAAATGGCTTAATCCAGCTATTGTACATGGAATTACAACTCTCCTTAGTGACCTCAATGTATTGTCATCAAACATAAAGCAAAGTAGTACTTTTATATTCCTTAACCTTGCGTCGATCCTCACTACTTAGTGAATCAAGGTAGCATTTTACTAATATAAACATAAAGTACAGGAAATACTCAGCAGGTTTGACAGCATCTGTGTAGAGATCTGTTTCCTCTCTACACAGATGCTACCAGACCTGCTGAGTATTTCCAGCATTTTCTGTTGTCAAGTCAGAGTTCCAGCATCTGCAGTATTATGCTCTTCTTACCATTTTCACCAATCTATTCTACATACTGTCAAAGTACAAGCACTATCTAGCAATGCATAGTTAAAGGAGTCTGTGATGAATATATTCATCACAGGGCTAAAACTCCTTGTGAGTAGTATAATTTATTTGGATTCATCATCATCCTCTTCCTCAGAATTCCCTTCACGTTTCATTTCGAGGAACCTACCTCTCCGCTTTCGACAGTTCACTACATATTGATACTTCGAGTCATATCTGAAGCATCTATTAACTCTACCTTGGGCATTTCTGGGATTCATTTACCTATTATTGCTGTTCCAATTCTGTCTTCTGCTGTAATGCCAGATCTGTCAAAGATGCTTTCATCCTCATTCTGGGTCTTTAATCCTTCCATTATGTTGACCCCTGTGTTCAGTATCTGGGCCATTTTGCAATCTGGCAATCATTATTCCTCTATTCTTTGTGAAATCATACAATGTCTCATTTGTTCCATAAGGCCGAAGGATTTTTTTTTAAGGCAGCAGGCATCTGCTCCAACAGGTTCTCCCTCTCCGAGAACCAAACACTAGTTAGAACCAGGAGCCTCCATATGAGACATCTTCCAGCACAATCCAGCAATTTAAATGCTAGTACTGAACCATGAATCCCTAGAATGTCATCAATTTTTTATACAATCTGTTGAAGTCCATGATATATTCCTCCATGCAATGACCATCTGTTTTCTGAAATCTATAAAAATATGACCATGCCTCATAGGTATTTAACAGATCATCTTTCTTGTACATTCCATCCAAGAACTCCAATAAAGGAAGCATACATAAGGTCTAGGCGGCTGATGAAAGACGAAGCTTTGAAAGAATATCAGGAATGTAGGACCAATCTGAAACGAGGAATTAAGAGGGCTAAAAGGGGTCATGAAATATCTTTAGCAAACAGGGTTAAAGAAAATCCCAAAGCCTTTTATTCATATATAAGGAGAAAGAGGGTAACTAGAGAAAGGATTGGCCCACTAAAGGACAAAGGAGGAATGTTATTCATTGCAGCAGCTTTTTCGGGAGCAGAGAGTGAGCGAGTGAGCAGCTGGGAAGGTCAGTTTGAAAGTAAATTTAATTTCCTTTTGTTTTTCGGCGGAGGCCAGGCGGCTGCTGGGTAAGTAAAACACTATATATTTGGGCGGTTTAAAATAACTTTCCTTTCATTGCAGCAGCTTTTTCGGGAGCAGAGAGTGAGCGAGTGAGCAGCTGGGAAGGTCAGTTTGAAAGTAAATTTAATTTCCTTTTGTTTTTCGGCGGAGGCCAGGAGGCTGCTGGGTAAGTAAAACACTATATATTTGGGCGGTTTAAAATAACTTTCCTTTCATTGCAGCAGCTTTTTCGGGAGCAGAGAGTGAGCGAGTGAGCAGCTGGGAAGGTCAGTTTGAAAGTAAATTTAATTTCCTTTTGTTTTTCGGCGGAGGCCAGGGGGCTGCTGGGTAAGTAAAACACTATATATTTGGGCGGTTTCTGAACCCGAGACACCACACTTGTCGTGTCTCCCACCCGCCCTCCTCCTCTAACCAAAAAAAAAGGACTCGGTGGGGTGTTTATAAGGTAAGGCTTTTTCCATTTCTCTGGTTTTATTGTGATTGGTAAAAACTTTTCGTTCCTTTTTCATTTAACTAAGTTAAGCTTAAGATTAAAAATGGCAGGAGATCTCAGACCCGTGTCATGCACCTCTTGCTCAATGTGGGAGCTCAGGGACACGGCTGATGTCCCTGACTCCTTCACGTGCAGGAAGTGTGTCCAGCTGCAGCTCTTGTTAGACCGCATGACGGCTCTCGAGCTGCGGATGGACTCACTTTGGAGCATGCGCGATGCTGAGGAGGTCGTGGATAGCACGTTTAGTGAATTGGTCACACCGCAGATTAGGATTGCTGAGGGAGAAAGGGAATGGGTGACCAAAAGGCAGAGAAAGAGCAGGAAGGCAGCGCAGGAGTCCCCTGCGGTCATCTCCCTCCAAAACAAGTATACCGTTTTGGATACTGTTGGGGGAGATGGCTCACCAGGGGAAGGCAGCAGTAGCCAGGTCCATGGCACCGTGGCTGGCTCTGCTGTTCAGAAGGGCGGGAAAAAGAGTGGAAGGGCTATAGTCGTAGGGGATTCGATTGTAAGGGGAGTAGATAGGCGGTTCTGTGGTCGAAAACAGGCTCCCGAATGGTATGTTGCCTCCCAGGTGCACGGGTCAGGGATGTCTCAGTTCGGCTGCAGAACATTCTAAAGGGGGAGGGTGAACAGCCAGTTGTCATTGTGCACATAGGCACTAATGATATAGGTAAAAAACGGGATGAGGTCCTACAAGCAGAGTTTAGGGAGTTAGGAGCCAAGTTAAAAAGTAGGACCTCAGAGGTAGTAATCTCAGGATTACTACCAGTGCCACGTGATAGTCAGAGTAAAAATGAAAGAATAGTCAGGATGAATGCGTGGCTTGAGAGATGGTGCAGGAAGGAGGGGTTCAGATTTTTGGGACATTGGGACCGGTTCTGGGGGAGGTGGGACTATTACAAATTGGACGGTCTACACCTGGGCCGGACTGGAACCAATGTCCTTGGAGGTGCTTTTGCTAACGCTGTTGGGGAGGGTTTAAACTAATGTGGCAGGGGGATGGGAACCAATTGAGGTCAGTTGACAGTAAGGAGGTAGTAACAAAAGCCTGTAAGGAACTAGATAATGATGTCAGTGCGACTAAGGGGAAGAACAGGCAGGGAGCAGATGATGAATATAAAGGGACTGGTGGTCTGAGGTGCATTTGTTTTAATGCAAGAAGTGTAGTAGGTAAGGCAGATGAACTTAGGGCTTGGATTAGTACCTGGGAGTATGATGTTATTGCTATTACTGAGACTTGGTTGAGGGAAGGGCATGATTGGCAACTAAATATCCCAGGATATCGATGCTTCAGGCGGGATAGAGAGGGAGGTAAAAGGGGTGGAGGAGTTGCATTACTGGTCAAAGAGGATATCACAGCTGTGCTGAAGGAGGGCACTATGGAGGACTCGAGCAGTGAGGCAATATGGACAGAACTCAGAAATAGGAAGGGTGCGGTAACAATGTTGGGGCTGTACTACAGGCCTCCCAACAGCGAGCGTGAGATAGAGGTACAAATATGTAAACAGATTATGGAAAGATGTAGGAGCAACAGGGTGGTGGTGATAGGAGATTTTAATTTTCCCAACATTGACTGGGATTCGCTTAGTGTTAGAGGTCCAGATGGAGCAGAATTTGTAAGGAGCATCCAGGAAGGTTTTCTAGAGCAGTATGTAAATAGTCCAACTCGGGAAGGGGCCATACTGGACCTGGTGTTGGGGAATGAGCCCGGCCAGGTTGTTGAAGTTTCAGTAGGGGACTACTTTGGGAATAGTGATCACAATTCCGTAAGCTTTAAAATACTCATGGACAAAGACGAGAGTGGTCCTAAAGGAAGAGTGCTAAATTGGGGGAAGGCCAACTATACCAAAATTCGGCAGGAGCTGGGAAATGTAGATTGGGAGCAGCTGTTTGAAGGTAAATCCACATGTGATATGTGGGAGGCTTTTAAAGAGAGGTTGATTAGCGTTCAGGAGAGACATGTTCCTGTGAAAATGAGGGATAGAAATGGCAAGATTAGGGAACCATGGATGACAGGTGAAATTGTGAGACTAGCTAAGAGGAAAAAGGAAGCATACATAAGGTGTAGGCGGCTGATGAAAGACGAAGCTTTGAAAGAATATCGGGAATGTAGGACCAATCTGAAACGAGGAATTAAGAGGGCTAAAAGGGGTCATGAAATATCTTTAGCAAACAGGGTTAAGGAAAATCCGAAAGCCTTTTATTCATATATAAGGAGAAAGAGGGTAACTAGAGAAAGGATTGGCCCACTAAAGGACAAAGGAGGAATGTTATGCTTGGACTCAGAGAAAATGGGTGAGATTCTAAACGAGTACTTTGCATCGGTATTCACCGTGGAGAGGGACATGACGGATGTTGAGGTTAGGAACAGATGTTTGATTACTCTAGGTCAAGTCGGCATAAGGAGGGAGGAAGTGTTGGGTATTCTAAAGGGCATTAAGGTGGACAAGTCCCCAGGTCCGGATGGGATCTATCCCAGGTTACTGAGGGAAGCGAGAGAGGAAATAGCTGGGGCCTTAACAGATATCTTTGCAGCATCCTTAAACACGGGTGAGGTCCCGGAGGACTGGATAATTGCTAATGTTGTCCCCTTGTTTAAAGAGAAAATTCTTTACGCAGAGGGTGGTGGGCACCTGGAACGCGTTGCCAGCGGAGGTGGTAGACGCGGGCACGATGGAGTCTTTTAAGATGTATCTAGACAGATACATGAATGGGCAGGAAGAAAAGAGATACAGAACCTTAGAAAATAGGCGACATGTTTAGAGAGAGGATCTGGATCGGTGCAGGCTTGGAGGGCCGAAGGGCCTGTTCCTGTGCTGTAATTATCTTTGTTCTTTGTTATGCTTGGACTCAGAAAATGGGTGAGATTCTAAACGAGTACTTTGCATCGGTATTCACCGAGGAGAGGGACATGACGGATGTTGAGGTTAGGAACAGATGTTTGATTACACTAGGTCAAGTCGGCATAAGGAGGGAGGAAGTGTTGGGTATTCTAAAGGGCATTAAGGTGGACAAGTCCCCAGGTCCGGATGGGATCTATCCCAGGTTACTGAGGGAAGCGAGAGAGGAAATAGCTGGGGCCTTAACAGATATCTTTGCAGCATCCTTAAACATGGGTGAGGTCCCGGAGGACTGGAGAATTGCTAATGTTGTCCCCTTGTTTAAGAAGGGTAGCAGGGATAATCCAGGTAATTATAGACCGGTGAGCCTGACGTCAGTGGTAGGGAAGCTGCTGGAGAAGATACTGAGGGATAGGATCTATTCCCATTTGGAAGAAAATGGGCTTATCAGTGATAGGCAACATGGTTTTGTGCAGGGAAGGTCATGTCTTACCAACTTAATAGAATTCTTTGAGGAAGTGACAAAGTTGATTGATGAGGGAAGGGCTGTCGATGTCATATACATGGACTTCAGTAAGGCGTTTGATAAGGTTCCCCATGGCAGGCTGATGGAGAAAGTGAAGGCGCATGGGGTCCAAGGTGTACTAGCTAGATGGATAAAGAACTGGCTGGGCAACAGGAGACAGAGAGTAGCAGTGGAAGGGAGTTTCTCAAAATGGAGACGTGTGACCAGTGGTGTTCCACAGGGATCCGTGCTGGGACCACTGTTGTTTGTGATATACATTAATGATTTGGAGGAACGTATAGGTGGACTGATTAGCAAGTTTGCAGACGACACTAAGATTGGTGGAGTAGCAGATAGTGAAGGGGACTGTCAGAGAATACAGCAGAATATAGATAGATTGGAGAGTTGGGCAGAGAAATGGCAGATGGAGTTCAATCAGGGCAAATGCGAGGTGATGCATTTTGGAAGATCCAATTCAAGAGTGAACTATACAGTAAATGGAAAAGTCCTGGGGAAAATTGATGTACAGAGAGATTTGGGTGTTCAGGTCCACTGTTCCCTGAAGGTGGCAACGCAGGTCAATAGAGTGGTCAAGAAGGCATACGGCATGCTTTCCTTCATCGGACGGGGTATTGAGTACAAGAGTTGGCAGGTCATGTTACAGTTGTATAGGACTTTGGTTCGGCCACATTTGGAATACTGCGTACAGTTCTGGTCGCCACATTACCAAAAGGATGTGGATGCTTTGGAGAGGGTGCAGAGGAGGTTCACCAGGATGTTGCCTGGTATGGAGGGCGCTAGCTATGAAGAGAGGTTGAGTAGATTAGGATTATTTTCATTAGAAAGACGGAGGTTGAGGGGGGACCTGATTGAGGTGTACAAAATCATGAGAGGTATAGACAGGGTGGATAGCAAGAGGCTTTTTCCCAGAGTGGGGGATTCAATTACTAGAGGACACGAGTTCAAAGTGAAAGGGGAAAAGTTTAGGGGGGATATGCGTGGAAAGTTCTTTACGCAGAGGTTGGTGGGTGCCTGGAACGCGTTGCCAGCGGAGGTGGTAGATGCGGGCACGATGGCGTCTTTTAAGATGTATCTAGACAGATACATGAATGGGCAGGAAGAAAAGAGATACAGAACCTTAGAAAATAGGCGACATGTTTAGAGAGAGGATCTGGATCGGCGCAGGCTTGGAGGGCCGAAGGGCCTGTTCCTGTGCTGTAATTATCTTTGTTCTTTGTTCTAGAAGGTCCAAACCTTCTTCACTATCCAACTGACGGGCATGTAGCTTACAAAATACTTTGAAAGGTCATGATGACAGTTTACAGACCTGAAATGTTAACTCTGCTTCTCTCTCCACAGATGCTGCCTGACCTGCTGAGTATTTCCAGCACTTTCTGTTTTTATTACAAAATACTTTACTTTTGATTTTACTTCTTGTAGGAAGCAACAATATCAGGGCCAAACCTTGTTTCCTCTTTGGTAGAGATGTAACCCGTATGCACATATCCATTTAATTCTTCCACTGGTCATATGGTTTAGACTCCGAGAACATTGGAGGGTAATCATTCCCCGATATAATTTACACTTGCTTTTTGCTATTTTCCACAATGCCAATGGTTTTAGTGTTTTCTGTGTGAATTTTTTTTTTCTTAGGATTCAACCTTCACCTTTAGGCAACCATTCTCTGCTACCATTTCTATTCCAGAAAGCCAGTTGCTGAAGGATAGAGCTGGAGCCAATCTTCACGAAATTATATATTTATTTACAGGTATACACCTCCTAACCCAACACCCACAGTTTCAGATGTTCCAATTTATAGGGGATCAAGTGGATCCCAGTTAATGCCTACCATCTGCATACAATTAAACATGTTTAGTTTAGTTTAGAGATACAGCACTGAAACAGGCCCTTTGGCCCACCGAGTCTGTGCCGACCATCACCCACCCATTTATACTAATCCTACACTATTCCCATATCCCTACCACATCCCCACCTGTCCCTATATTTCCCTACCTATACTAGGGGCAATTTATAATGGCCAATTAACCTATCAACCTGCAAGTCTTTGGCATGTGGGAGGAAACCGGAGCACCCGGAGGAAACCCACGCAGACACAGGGAGAACTTGCAAACTCCACAAAGTACCCAGAATTGAACCGGGGTCGCTGGAGCTGTGAGGCTGCGGTGCTAACCACTGCGCCACTGTGTCGCCCCACATCATATACAATTCAAAGAGGGTCAGTAACCAGGGGACCTAGATTTAAAGTAATTGGCAAAAAAGCAAGAGGTGACATAAGAAATTTTTTCATGCTTCAATTTATGATGATTTTGAATGCATTGCCTTGAAGGGCAGTGGAAGCAGATTCAGTAGTAACTTTCCAATGAGAATTGATACATACTTGAAGGGAAGAAAATTATAGGGCTGTGGGGAAAAACAAGGGGAGTGGGAGTAATTTGATAGCTTTTTCAATGGGGCAAAACAGGCACAATAAGTCTAACTGGCTTGTTCTGAGCTGTAAGATCCTATGAATGCTAGAAGTCTGAAAGAATCTGCAAGGGATTAATCAAACAAATTAGCCAGACTTTTTGTGTTCTTCAAAACAGATTTGGGATAATATAACTTATCAAAGGAATAAGAAATCTTGTTCCTCACAAAGCAGAAGGCTGTCTTTGCAAAATTAGATAAGCACGTACTTATGGAGCTCAATACAGCTGTGTGCATCACAACAAGATAAACCAAACTGTTGATGCACAAAATGTGCTTTTATTACCTTTAAGGAAGCAGCAATCACGTTGTACATTGGTTGAAAAATACTTCAATTTTTGCAAATTAAATAAAAAGTCATGTGGATTGTCACTGGGAGATTTGGTGAGGAATATAAATGTACATGGTCAGGTTCAGAATTTTATTTCCAATTTCCCCGCACAATAGACATAGAAACATACAACATTTATAGCACAGAAGGAGGCCAAACGGCCCATGTCTGTGCCGGCCAAAAGTAACTATCCAGCCTAATCCCATTTTACAGCTCTTGGTCCGTAGTCGTAGGTTGCGGCACTTAAAGTGCCTATCCAAGTTTTTGTTACATGCGATGAGGTTTCTGTCTCTACCACCCTTTCAGGCAGTGAGTTCCAGACATCCACCTTCCTCTTTTCCAAGGAAACTAACCCCAGCCTATCCCATCCTTTCTCATAGCTAAAATTCTCCATTCCAGACAACATCCTCATAAATCTCCTCTTTACCCTCTCTGGTGGGATCGTATCCTTCTTGGATTGTGGTAACCAGAGCTGTACGCAGTGTTTTACAGTTCTAGCATACACTCCCTGCTCTTATATTATGCGTCTGTTAATAAAGGAAAGTATCCTTATGCCTTCTTAACCAACTTTTCTACCTGTCCTGCTACCTTCAATGATCTGTGGTCATGCACTTCAAGGTTTCTCTGTTCCTTTACACTTCTCAGAACCCTGCCATTTATTGGATATTCCCTTGCCTTGTTGGCCTTCCCCAGAAGCATTACCTCCCACTTGTCTAGTTGAATTTCATTTGCCACTTTTCTGCCCACCTGACCAGTCCATTACTAACTTCCTGCAGTCGACAGTTTTCTTCCTCGCTATCAACCATATGGCCAATTTTCATGCAAATTTCTTAATTATGCCATGTACATTTAAATATAACTCATTGCTATATAATCACAAAAAGCAAGGGATCCAGTAGTGAGCCCTGCAGAACCCAAGTTGAAACAGCCTTCCAGTCATAAAAACACTCACCATTACTCTTAGCTTCCTGCATCTGAGCCAATATTGGATCCAACAAAACTTTTCCTTCGATCCCATAGGCTATTATTTTTCTGACCTATCTGTCATGCAGGACCTTGTTAAAACCCTTGCTAAAGCCCATGTAAACTACATCAAATGCTCTATCCTCATGACCATTCTTGTTACCTCCTCAAAACAACTCTTTTTCCAGTACGTTGATGACTGTATCCGTGCCATTTCCTGCTTCCGCCTCAAACTGGAAAACTTTATCAACTTTGCTTCCAATTTCCACCCTTCTCTCACTTTTACATGGTCCATCTCCAGCACATCCCTTCCCTTCCTCGACTTCTCTGTCTCCATCTCTGAGGATAGACTATCCACTAATATTCATTTTAAGGCCACCGACTCATGGCTACCTTGAATACACTTACTCACACCCGGCTTCCTGTAAGGACTCCATTCCATTCTCCCAATTTCTCCGTCTTTGACACATCTGCTCTGATGATGCAGCCTTCCACAACAGCACTTCTGACGTGCCTTCCTTTTTCCTCAACCGAGGATTCTACCCCCCACTGTGGTTGACAGGGCCCTCGACTGTATCTGACCCATTTCCCACACTTCTGCACTCACCCCTTCCCCTCTCTCCCAGAACCACGACAGGGTTCCCCTTGTCTTCACTTTCCACCCCACCAGCCTACACATCTAAACAATCTTCCTGTGCCATTTCTGCCACCTCCAGCGTGATGCCACCACCAAACGCATCTTCCCTTCCTGTCCCCTGTCAGCATTCTGAAGGGATCGTTCCCTCCACGACACCCTGGTCTACACCTCCATCACCCCTGACACCTCACCCCCTTCCCGCAGCACCTCCCCATGCAATCGCAGGAGGTGTAATACCTGTCCTTTACCTCCTCTCACTATCCAAGGCCCCAAACACTGCTTTCAGGTGAAGCATTGATTTACTTGTACTTCTTTCAATTTAGTGTACTTTATTCGCTGCTCACAATGCAGTCTCCTCTACAATGGGGAGACCAAATGCAGATTGGGTGACCGTTTTGTGGAACACCTCCGCTCAGTCCGAAAACATGACTCCGAGCTTCCGGTTGCTTGCCATTTCAACACACACACCACTCCCCCCTCCCCCCCGCTCTCATGCCCACATCTCTGTCCTGGGCCTGCTGCAGTGTTCCAGTGAACATCAATGCAAGCTCAAGGAACAGCACCTCATTTTCCGATTAGGCACGCTACGGCCTACTGGACTGAACATTGAGTTCAATAATTTCAGAGCATGACTGGCCTTTTTAATTGTTATTTTATTGTATTTTGTTTCATCATTTTTTTACCATGTGCCTGCCTACTGTTTTTTCATGTTTGTGCTTTTGACTAGGGCTGGTCATTAATCTATCATTAACACACTCTCTGCACTAATTCTTTGTCTTTCACCACACCATTCGTACACTCTCTGCTCCATGACGTCCTTGTCAGTTAATCTCTCCGGCGCTCTGTCCTATCTTCCCTTTTGTTCTCTTCCCTCCACCCTCGCTTTACTTGTTTAAAACCTATTGCATTTCTAACCTTTGCCAGTTCTGATGAGAGGTCACTGACCTGAAACGTTAACTCTGCTTCTCTCTCCACCGATGCTGCCAGACCTGCTGAGTATTTCCAACACTTTCTGTTTTTATTTCAGATCTGCAGCATCCACAGTATTTTGCTTTTAGTGAAACATGGTGTTCCTTTAACAAATCCATGCTAACTGCCCTTGATTAATCCATGCCTTTCTAATTGACGATTTATATTGTCCCTCAGAATTTTTTCCCGATGATTTGTCTACCACCGAGGTTAGGCTGACTGGCCTGTAATTACACGGGCTATCCCTTCCTGCTTTTTTAAACACCAGTACAACTTTAGCAGTCCTCCGGCACTATGCCTGGAGACAGAGAGGATTGGAAAATGATGGTCAAAGTCTCTGCCATTTCTTCCCTTGCAGCTTGGGATATATTTCATCTGGGCCCTGACGATTTATCTACTTTTATGGATGCTAAACCCCTTAATATTTCTGATCAAGAACAAGCAGCCTAATCAATAACTTAGTACGTCAGCCCATTTATCCTTTTCAAATCATATTGAATGAGTAACCTATGCTTCTCCTATAATGTGACCTCCATTTTTGAGTGTTTCAATACTGCTATATTTTGCAACTATGTGAAAACAGGAGAAACCATGTTGGATGGCAGTACAGGGCAGGAAATAGGATCCCACACAAGACTCAACATAGGGTAAGGTACAAGGTAGTCAGCAGGTGGATATAGACACAGTTACTCAAGCACCTTCATGAACCAGTGATCAAAAATGGCAGGACCGGGGTGGGGGGAGGGCGGGGTGGTTGTGCGTGTGCGCGCGTGAGTGAGTGATCTGGAGGTTGTGACAAAAGGGAACTACAACACGGTAGAAAATTAGAAATTTGGCTCCAGAGGAGGTGATGTATATGTTTTCAGTTGTTTACTGTTCAGAGAAGATAGATTAGATTAACAAAGAACAAAGATAATTACAGCACAGGAACAGGCCCTTCGGCCCTCCAAGCCTGCGCCGATCCAGATCCTCTCTCTAAACATGTCGCCTATTTTCTAAGGTTCTGTATCTCTTTTCTTCCTGCCCATTCATGTATCTGTCTAGATACATCTTAAAAGAATCCATCGTGCCCGCATCTACCACCTCCGCTGGCAATGCGTTCCAGGTGCCCACCACCCTCTGCGTAAAGAACTTTCCACGCATATCCCCCCTAAACTTTTCCCCTTTCACTTTGAACTCGTGTCCTCTAGTAATTGAAACCCCCACTCTGGGAAAAAGCCTCTTGCTATCCACCCTGTCTATACCTCTCATGATTTTGTACACCTCAATCAGGTCCCCCCTCAACCTCCGTCTTTCTAATGAAAATAATCCTAATCTGCTCAACCTCTCTTCATAGCTAGCGCCCTCCATACCAGGCAACATCCTTGTGAACCTCCTCTGCACCCTCTCCAAAGCATCCACATCCTTTTGATAATGTGGCGACCAGAACTGTACGCAGTATTCCAAATGTGGCCGAACCAAAGTCCTATACAACTGTAACATGACCTGCCAACTCTTGTACTCAATGCCCCGTCCGATGAAGGAAAGCATGCCGTATGCCTTCTTGACCACTCTATTTACCTGCGTTGCCACCTTCAGGGAACAGTGGACCTGAACACCCAAATCTCTCTGGACATCAATTTTCCCCAGGACTTTTCCATTTACTGTATAGTTCACTCTTGAATTGGATCTTCCAAAATGCATCACCTCGCATTTGCCCTGATTGAACTCCATCTGCCATTTCTCTGCCCAACTCTCTAATCTATCTATATTCTGCTGTATTCTCTGACAGTCCCCTTCACTATCTGCTACTCCACCAATCTTAGTGTCGTCTGCAAATTTGCTAATCAGTCCACCTATACTTTCCTCCAAATCATTAATGTATATCACAAACAACAGTGGTCCCAGCACGGATCCCTGTGGAACACCACTGGTCACACGTCTCCATTTTGAGAAACTCCCTTCTACTGCTACTCTCTGTCTCCTGTTGCCCAGCCAGTTCTTTATCCATCGAGCTAGTACACCCTGGACCCCATGCGCCTTCACTTTCTCCATCAGCCTACCATGGGGAACCTTATAAAACGCCTTACTGAAGTCCATGTATATGACATCGACAGCCCTTCCCTCATCAATCAACTTTGTCACTTCCTCAAAGAATTCTATTAAGTTGGTAAGACATGACCTTCCCTGCACAAAACCATGTTGCCTATCACTGATGAGCCCATTTTCTTCCAAATGGGAATAGATCCTATCCCTCAGTATCTTCTCCAGCAGCTTCCCTACCACTGACGTCAGGCTCACCGGTCTATAATTACCTGGATTATCCCTGCTACCCTTCTTAAACAAGGGGACAACATTAGCAATTCTCCAGTCCTCCGGGACCTCACCCATGTTTAAGGATGCTGCAAAGATATCTGTTAAGGCCCCAGCTATTTCCTCTCTCGCTTCCCTCAGTAACCTGGGATAGATCCCATCCGGACCTGGGGACTTGTCCACCTTAATGCCCTTTAGAATACCCAACACTTCCTCCCTCCTTATGCCGACTTGACCTCGAGTAATCAAACATCTGTTCCTAACCTCAACATCCGTCATGTCCCTCTCCTCGGTGAATACCGATGCAAAGTACTCGTTTAGAATCTCACCCATTTTCTCTGAGTCCAAGCATAACATTCCTCCTTTGTCCTTTAGTGGGCCAATCCTTTCTCTAGTTACCCTCTTTCTCCTTATATATGAATAAAAGGCTTTGGGATTTTCCTTAACCCTGTTTGCTAAAGATATTTCATGACCCCTTTTAGCCCTCTTTATTCCTTGCTTCAGATTGGTCCTACATTCCCGATATTCTTTCAAAGCTTCGTCTTTCATCAGCCGCCTAGACCTTATGTATGCTTCCTTTTTCCTCTTAGCTAGTCTCACAATTTCACCTGTCATCCATGGTTCCCTAATCTTGCCATTTCTATCCCTCATTTTCACAGGAACATGTCTCTCCTGCACGCTAATCAACCTCTCTTTAAAAGCCTCCCACATATCACATGTGGATTTACCTTCAAACAGCTGCTCCCAATCTACATTTCCCAGCTCCTGCCGAATTTTGGTATAGTTGGCCTTCCCCCAATTTAGCACTCTTCCTTTAGGACCACTCTCGTCTTTGTCCATGAGTATTTTAAAGCTTACGGAATTGTGATCACTATTCCCAAAGTAGTCCCCTACTGAAACTTCAACAACCTGGCCGGGCTCATTCCCCAAGTCTCAGTAATAGCAATAACATCATACTCCCAGGTACCAATCCAAGCCCTAAGTTCATCTGCCTTACCAACTACACTTCTTGCATTAAAACAAATGCACCTCAGACCACCAGTCCCTTTATATTCATCATCTGCTCCCTGCCTGCTCTTCCCCTTAGTCACACTGACTTCATTATCTAGTTCCTTACAGGCTTTTGTTACTACCTCCTTACTGTCAACTGACCTCAATTGGTTCCCATCCCCCTGCCACATTAGTTTAAACCCTCCCCAACAGCGTTAGCAAAAGCACCTCCAAGGACATTGGTTCCAGTCCGGCCCAGGTGTAGACCGTCCAATTTGTAATAGTCCCACCTCCCCCAGAACCGGTCCCAATGTCCCAAAAATCTGAACCCCTCCTTCCTGCACCATCTCTCAAGCCACGCATTCATCCTGACTATTCTTTCATTTTTACTCTGACTATCATGTGGCACTGGTAGTAATCCTGAGATTACTACCTTTGAGGTCCTACTTTTTAACTTGGCTCCTAACTCCCTAAACTCTGCTTGTAGGACCTCATCCCGTTTTTTACCTATATCATTAGTGCCTATGTGCACAATGACAACTGGCTGTTCACCCTCCCCCTTTAGAATGTTCTGCAGCCGATCTGAGACGTCCCTGACCCGTGCACCTGGGAGGCAACATACCATTCGGGAGCCTCGTTTTCGACCACAGAACCGCCTATCTACTCCCCTTACAATCGAATCCCCTACGACTATAGCCCTTCCACTCTTTTTCCCGCCCTTCTGAACAGCAGAGCCAGCCACGGTGCCATGGACCTGGCTACTGCTGCCTTCCCCTGGTGAGCCATCTCCCTCAACAGTATCCAAAACGGTATACTTGTTTTGGAGGGAGATGACCGCAGGGGACTCCTGCGCTGCCTTCCTGCTCTTTCTCTGCCTTTTGGTCACCCATTCCCTTTCTCCCTCAGCAATCCTAATCTGCGGTGTGACCAATTCACTAAACGTGCTATCCACTACCTCCTCAGCATCGCGCATGCTCCAAAGTGAGTCCATCCGCAGCTCGAGAGCCGTCATGCGGTCTAACAAGAGCTGCAGCTGGACACACTTCCTGCACGTGAAGGAGCCAGGGTCATCAGCCATGTCCCTGAGCTCCCACATTGAGCAAGAGGAGCATGATACGGGTCTGAGATCTCCTGCCATTTTTAATCTTAAGTTTAAACTTAGTTAAATGAAAAAGGAACGAAAAGTTTTTACCAATCACAATAAAACCAGAGAAATCGAAAAAGCCTTACCTTATAAACACCCCACCGAGTCCTTTTTTTTGGTTAGAGGAGGAGGGCAGGTGGGAGACACTACAAGTGTGGTGTCTCGGGTTCAGAAACCGCCCAAATATATAGTGTTTTACTTACCCAGCAGCCCCCTGGCCTCCGCCGAAAAACAAAAGGAAATTAAATTTACTTTCAAACTGACTTTTCCAGCTGCTCACTCGCTCACACGCTGCTCCCGAAAAAGCTGCTGCACTGAAAGGAAAGTTATTTTAAACCGCCCAAATATATAGTGTTTTCCTTACCCAGCAGCCCCCTGGCCTCCGCCGAAAAACAAAAGGAAATTAAATTTACTTTCAAACTGACTTTTCCAGCTGCTCACTCGCTCACACGCTGCTCCCGAAAAAGCTGCTGCACTGAAAGGAAAGTTATTTTAAACCGCCCAAATATATAGTGTTTTACTTACCCAGCAGCCCCCTGGCCTCCGCCGAAAAACAAAAGGAAATTAAATTTACTTTCAAACTGACTTTTCCAGCTGCTCACTCGCTCACACGCTGCTCCCGAAAAAGCTGCTGCACTGAAAGGAAAGTTATTTTAAACCGCCCAAATATATAGTGTTTTACTTACCCAGCAGCCCCCTGGCCTCCGCCGAAAAACAAAAGGAAATTAAATTTACTTTCAAACTGACTTTTCCAGCTGCTCACTCGCTCACACGCTGCTCCCGAAAAAGCTGCTGCACTGAAAGGAAAGTTATTTTAAACCGCCCAAATATATAGTGTTTTACTTACCCAGCAGCCCCCTGGCCTCCGCCGAAAAACAAAAGGAAATTAAATTTACTTTCAAACTGACTTTTCCAGCTGCTCACTCGCTCACACGCTGCTCCCGAAAAAGCTGCTGCACTGAAAGGAAAGTTATTTTAAACCGCCCAAATATATAGTGTTTTACTTACCAGCAGCCCCCTGGCCTCCGCCGAAAAACAAAAGGAAATTAAATTTACTTTCAAACTGACTTTTCCAGCTGCTCACACGCTGCTCCCGAAAAAGCTGCTGCACTGAAAGGAAAGTTATTTTAAACCGCCCAAATATATAGTGTTTTACTTACCCAGCAGCCCCCTGGCCTCCGCCGAAAAACAAAAGGAAATTAAATTTACTTTCAAACTGACTTTTCCAGCTGCTCACTCGCTCACACGCTGCTCCCGAAAAAGCTGCTGCACTGAAAGGAAAGTTATTTTAAACCGCCCAAATATATAGTGTTTTACTTACCCAGCAGCCCCCTGGCCTCCGCCGAAAAACAAAAGGAAATTAAATTTACTTTCAAACTGACTTTTCCAGCTGCTCACTCGCTCACACGCTGCTCCCGAAAAAGCTGCTGCACTGAAAGGAAAGTTATTTTAAACCGCCCAAATATATAGTGTTTTACTTACCCAGCAGCCCCCTGGCCTCCGCCGAAAAACAAAAGGAAATTAAATTTACTTTCAAACTGACTTTTCCAGCTGCTCACTCGCTCACACGCTGCTCCCGAAAAAGCTGCTGCACTGAAAGGAAAGTTATTTTAAACCGCCCAAATATATAGTGTTTTACTTACCCAGCAGCCCCCTGGCCTCCGCCGAAAAACAAAAGGAAATTAAATTTACTTTCAAACTGACTTTTCCAGCTGCTCACTCGCTCACACGCTGCTCCCGAAAAAGCTGCTGCACTGAAAGGAAAGTTATTTTAAACCGCCCAAATATATAGTGTTTTACTTACCCAGCAGCCCCCTGGCCTCCGCCGAAAAACAAAAGGAAATTAAATTTACTTTCAAACTGACTTTTCCAGCTGCTCACTCGCTCACACGCTGCTCCCGAAAAAGCTGCTGCACTGAAAGGAAAGTTATTTTAAACCGCCCAAATATATAGTGTTTTACTTACCCAGCAGCCCCCTGGCCTCCGCCGAAAAACAAAAGGAAATTAAATTTACTTTCAAACTGACTTTTCCAGCTGCTCACTCGCTCACACGCTGCTCCCGAAAAAGCTGCTGCACTGAAAGGAAAGTTATTTTAAACCGCCCAAATATATAGTGTTTTACTTACCCAGCAGCCCCCTGGCCTCCGCCGAAAAACAAAAGGAAATTAAATTTACTTTCAAACTGACTTTTCCAGCTGCTCACTCGCTCACACGCTGCTCCCGAAAAAGCTGCTGCACTGAAAGGAAAGTTATTTTAAACCGCCCAAATATATAGTGTTTTACTTACCCAGCAGCCCCCTGGCCTCCGCCGAAAAACAAAAGGAAATTAAATTTACTTTCAAACTGACTTTTCCAGCTGCTCACTCGCTCACACGCTGCTCCCGAAAAAGCTGCTGCACTGAAAGGAAAGTTATTTTAAACCGCCCAAATATATAGTGTTTTACTTACCCAGCAGCCCCCTGGCCTCCGCCGAAAAACAAAAGGAAATTAAATTTACTTTCAAACTGACTTTTCCAGCTGCTCACTCGCTCACACGCTGCTCCCGAAAAAGCTGCTGCACTGAAAGGAAAGTTATTTTAAACCGCCCAAATATATAGTGTTTTACTTACCCAGCAGCCCCCTGGCCTCCGCCGAAAAACAAAAGGAAATTAAATTTACTTTCAAACTGACTTTTCCAGCTGCTCACTCGCTCACACGCTGCTCCCGAAAAAGCTGCTGCACTGAAAGGAAAGTTATTTTAAACCGCCCAAATATATAGTGTTTTACTTACCCAGCAGCCCCCTGGCCTCCGCCGAAAAACAAAAGGAAATTAAATTTACTTTCAAACTGACTTTTCCAGCTGCTCACTCGCTCACACGCTGCTCCCGAAAAAGCTGCTGCACTGAAAGGAAAGTTATTTTAAACCGCCCAAATATATAGTGTTTTACTTACCCAGCAGCCCCCTGGCCTCCGCCGAAAAACAAAAGGAAATTAAATTTACTTTCAAACTGACTTTTCCAGCTGCTCACTCGCTCACACGCTGCTCCCGAAAAAGCTGCTGCACTGAAAGGAAAGTTATTTTAAACCGCCCAAATATATAGTGTTTTACTTACCCAGCAGCCCCCTGGCCTCCGCCGAAAAACAAAAGGAAATTAAATTTACTTTCAAACTGACTTTTCCAGCTGCTCACTCGCTCACACGCTGCTCCCGAAAAAGCTGCTGCACTGAAAGATTAATCTAATTAGATTAGATTAGATTCGAGATACAGCACTGAAACAGGCCCTTCGGCCCACCGAGTCTGTGCCGAACATCAACCACCCATTTATACTAATCCTACACTAATCCCATATTTCTACCACATCCCCACCTTTCCCTACCACCTACCTATACTAGTGACAATTTATAATGGCCAATTTACCTATCAACCTGCAAGTCTTTTGGCTTGTGGGAGGAAACCGGAGCACCCGGAGAAAACCCACGCAGACACAAGGAGAACTTGCAAACTCCACACAGGCAGTACCCGGAATCGAGCTCGGGTCGCTGGAGCTGTGAGGCTGCGGTGCTAACCACTGCGCCACTGTGCCGCCCTATAGAGTCGACAGAGAAGGAGGTGGTGCAGTCATATACGCCAGACACCTGGGATGTAAAATAAGTTGTTCCAGTGGGAATTAGAAGACACTGAAAACAGTACTCCAGAGATTCATAACACAAAAAAACCCAAGTTAACACCAGAGATCAACAGGGAATTGGTTAAATATTTGAAAGGGAAAACTTTGCAGGACTATGGGGAGGGAGCAAACGAAAAGAAAAAGACATCATTTATTATAGTGCCTTTCATGACCTTGGGACTTCCCCAAAATGGTTTACAGCCAATTAAGTACATTTTGAAGTGTTGTCACTGTTGTCGTGCAAGAATCACAGCAGCCAATGTGTACATTACAAGCTCTCGCAAACAGCAATGAGATGATAACCAGGCAATCTGTTTTAATGATGTTGGTTCAGGGATAAATATTGGCCAGAACACCTGGGATAGCTCCTTTGATCTTCTTTGAAATAGTGCCATGGGGTCTCTTATGTTTACCTGAAGAGCAGACAGGGTCTTGGTTTAACATCTCATCCAAAAAACAGTGCCTTCGACAGTGTAACACTCCCTCTGTATTGCACTGGATTGTCAGCTAGTGTTTTGTGCTCAGGCCTCTGGATTGGGACTTGAATGTAAAGGCAACTGAGTTACAGCTGACATACAGCAGGGGAGTGAGTGTAATTGAATAGCTCTTTCAAAGAGCCGGCACAAGCACGATGGGCCGAATGGCTTTCTCCCGAGTTGTATGATTTTATGAATCTATGAGGTATGGTGTAGCCAACGGGTCAGCAACCTTTTTTACGTGAAGATCCTATTTTTTAAAAAATCAGCGAAAATAATTTCAGCACTTTTAAATCAAATTCTTGACATTGCCAAGGGTCTCTGGTAGGATGCATATGTATATGTAATACATAAATTTAATACAAGTACATTAGAATTAGAATTAGAACATTACAGCGCAGTACAGGCCCTTCGGCCCTCGATGTTGCGCCGACCTGTGAAACCAACTGACCTACACTATTCCATTTTCATCCATATGTCTATCCAATGACCACTTAAATGCCCTTAACGTTGGCGAGTCTACTACTGTTGCAGGCAGGGCGTTCCACGCCCCTACTACTCTCTGAGTAAAGAAACTACCTCTAACATCTGTCCTATATATCACCCCTCAACTTAAAGCTATGTCCCCTCGTGTTTGCCATCACCATCCGAGGAAAAAGACTCTCACTATCCACCCTATCTAACCCTCTGATTATCTTGTATGTCTCTATTAAGTCACCTCTTCTCCTCCTTCTCTCCAACGAAAACAACCTCAAGTCCCTCAGCCTTTCCTCGTAAGACCGTCCCTCCATAATTATCAATAGAAAATAGACCTAACTCTGAATTATATTTTTTTAATTTTTTAACTATAGTTTTCATCAGTAAAATCATCTTTAAAACAAATTATAACTTAAGATGTGTAGAATTTAACACAATTTTGTCAACTATTGATTCTCAATGATTTAAAAAAAAAACTTCAGTAGCACATTCAGAATAATTTATGTCTCACCTACATTAGAAATAATAATGGTCACAACCATAAAACCTCTTCCTCGATCCAAAGGCATTATCGATAACCATGGAATAAAAACAAGAAATGCTGGAAATACTCAGCAGGTCTGGCAGCATGTGTGGAGAGAGAAGCAGAGTTAATGTTTCAGGTCAGTGACCCTTCTTCAGGACTGACAAATATTAGAAATATAAAAGATTTTAAGCAAGTAAAGTGGGGAGTGGGGCAAGAGATAACAAAAGAGGAGTAGATAGGACAAGGTCACAGAATAGCTGACCAGAAGGTCATGGAGCAAACTGTATGTAAATGGTGTGGTGAAAGACAAAGCGTTGGTTCAGATAGGGTGTTATTGGACTGAAAACTGAACAGCCACAAACACCAACATGAAAAAAACACAGTGAGTAGGCACAATAGAAACAAACTGAACAAACTAAAACAAAATAAACACAAAAAAGAAAAAATAACTAAAAATAAAAGTAAAATGGGGGGCCTGTCATGCTCTTTTGTTATCTCTTGCCCCACCCCCCAGTTTACTTGCTTAAAATCTTTTTACATTCCGAATATTTGTCAGTTCTGATGAAGGGTCACTGACCTGAAACATTAACACTGCTTCTCTCTCCACACATGCTGCCAGACCTGCTGAGTATTTCCAGCTTTTCTTGTTTTTATGCTTGTTTTCATGTTGTGGTTTTGGGCAGAGCTGCTCATTATTCTGCCATTAACACTCTCTCTGGACAAATGCTTTGTCTTTCACCACAAGCATTAACACTCTCTTTGCCTTTGTCCCATGACATCTTTGATATTTAATCCCTCCTGCCCGCTGCCCTATCACACACCTTCCCTTTTGTTTCCTTGCCCACCAACCCCCCACCCCTCTTCACTTGCTTTAAACCTAATACTTTTCTAACCTTTGCCAGTTCTGATGAAAGGTCACAGACCTGAAACATTAACTCAGCTCCTCTCTCCACAGATGCTGCCTGACCTGCTGAGTATTTCCAGCACTTTCTGTTTTTATTTCAAATTTCCAGCATCTATAGTATTTTGTTTTTATTTTGGTGTTTAATTCACTGCCACTTCTCTTCCAGGAAAGCCTACCTTGAAGAAGTTCTGCTCTTCTCTCCGATGGGATTTTCGTTTGTCTCTTTTACCTTGTTCACCTTCATTGCTTTCTATTTCCCTCCTGGTGTTTGATAAGGTGTCTACCAAGACTCGTTTTCACAGCCACATTTCCTTCCTCAGTGACTGTCTCTGGCTCCAACTTATTCCATGTGGATTCCAACTGAAGTTCCATCCTTCAGTTTTGAATCCACTTAGGATTACAGGTATCTCCGAGAAATACAACGTTCCTCGGACTGCTGTTCTCGCCACATGCTGAGATCCACGCTCAGTGTCATGCTCTGGCACGTGTACACACTGGACCTCTCTCTTCAGAAGCACCGACTCACCTTATCTCAAAGATGTTCTGCTCTGCAGTTTCATTTTGTCCTTTGTCTTATCTGATGCATTAACAAAACACTTTTTCTCTTCCCTTCAAGCATTAAGGTATGCAAGCTCCAGCAGCTCATGGATACCAACGCCCCTCCAGATCCTTCTTCCCCTTCGATTCTCTCTGACCCTATCTCTTCTCCTAATCTGACCCCTTGCCATGTGTTCACAATACCCTCTGACCTTCCCATCTCTGATGCTGAATGATCTGTACTTAGATAGAATAGATAGAACATTACAGCGCAGTACAGGCCCTTCGGCCCTCGATGTTGCGCCGACCTGTGAAACCATCTGACCTACACTAATTATAAATAGAATTGATAGAACATTACAAAGGACTCCGTTTTATTCCCTTATGCCCCCACCTCAATAAATTTCGCACTCGGCATGACGTTGAGCTCTCCCGTTGTCTTCGCCTCCAGGTTCACTTCTTTGACCAGGAGTCCTCCCCTCCGACCTTGCGATGACCTCCCCTGTGGCAAACAGCAGGGATACCCCTCTGTAGTTACCACAGTTGGTCTTGTCGCCTTTTTTGAAGACAGTCACAATTACAGCGTCTCAGGGATCCCCTGGAATGTTCTCTTCCTTCCAGATGAGGGAGATGAGTCCATGTTTTTGTTTCAAGAGTGTCTCTCCACCGTATTTTAGAATTTTGGTAGGAATCCCGTCTACGCCGGTGGCCTTATTGTTTTTTTAGCTGTCAGATGGCCTTTTTAATCTCATGTCGGGCTGGGATTGTGCTGAGGTCGTGGCGGTTATCATGTTGTGGAATGTGTTTGAGGGCACTCGCATCAAGGACTGAGTCACGATTGAGGAGATCTTCGAAGTGCTCCTTACAACGAGCACTGACCGCATCTCTATCCTTGATCAGTGCTACTCCATTCTTTGCTCTCAGTGGGGTAGGTCCTTGGGTGCTTGGGTTGTAAATCGTCTTGACCGGGCTGAAGAATCCATGCATGTCTTGGCTGTTGGCGAGTTGCTGTACTTCCTGTGCTCTTTCAGCCACCAGCTGTTCTTTAGGTTACAAGTTTTTTGTTGGACCTTGGTGTACAGGTTGTCTGTATACCTGCTTTTTCTCCCTCGAATTTTGGTGATGCCTCCAGTTCAGGAACGCCTTGCACTTGCGATCTAGTAGCTCCTGGATCTCCTGGTTATTCTAGTCAAGCCAGTCTTGATGTTTCCTGGTCGAGTAACCAAGAGTATCTTCACAAGTGCTGATTATGGTAGCTTTGACGGCAGACTAGGCATTGTGGATGTTCTGTGGCTCCTGTTCATTGAGCATCGCCAAGTTACTTGTAAGATGCTTCCTGAGTAGGTCTTCCTTCACAGAGTCCTTCTGTGATACCATCGACATTGATTTTCCTGCAGCAGTGCTTCTGCTGCAGCTGCTGTTTTTGGACTGGGTTTATGGAGATAGTAGCTCGGATTAGGCGATGGTCAGTCCAGCAGTCATCAGCTCTTATGATGGCACAGGTGAGACGAACATCCTTATGGTCCCTCGCTTGGACGATGATATAGTCAAGAAAATGCCAATGCCTGGAGTGAGGGTGCTGCCATTAGGTCTCGTATTTATCTCTCGCACGATAGGGTGATCGTTATGATCAGGCCATGTTTAAGGCATTTCATCACCTTCCTTGGCAATCACACCTTTCCAAAGGTTTGTGTCCCTCCCAATTCTGACATTGAAGTCTCTGAGGAGGAGCAGCTTGTCTTCCTTGGGAACACATACAGCAGGTGATCAAGGCTGGAGTAGAATTCTTCTTTGGCCTCATCTGTTGCTTCTAGGGTTGGGACGTTTGTGCTGACGACTGTGGCGTTCTGTTTCTGAGCTAGGGTGTGCCAGAGGGTCATGAGATGATCGTTTATCCCACAAGGGGGCTCGCTGAGTCGATCGGCAAGTGCGATTTTTATGGCAAAGCCAACCGCATGGAGTCGGTCGTCTTCTTCTGGTTTACCTTTCCAGAGGAAGGTGCATTCACCACCTTGTTCCTTGAGCTGGCCATTCTCCTGCCCGCCGTGTCTCACTCAGGGCAGCGATATCGATGTAGCAGCGCAGTTCTCGGGCTATGATAGCGGTGCGACGTTCAGGTCTTTCACTGCTGGTGTTGTCCATAAGAGTCCTGATATTCCAGGTTCTGAAGTTCATTTTGAGGGGGTGGAAGATGACTGTGTGTGGGTTCCTTCATTGTGGGGTGGCTGATGCACACCAACTACCACACGGTCCAAGCAAAGCAAGGTCTTTGTCCAATGGCAGGGATGGCCGAGACAATTGGAGACCAGGCTCCGCTACATGGACAGGGACTAATACGTACACATGGCCATCACGTCCAGCTGGTGAGCCCGGATGCAGGCTGTGTGGATCTGCGTTAGGGTGTTCTTGAAGGGGTAGCTGAAAGCCTGCTCCAAGTCTATGAGCTCCATGAGGGGCTCTGGGGAACCCTCGTCACGGGCTCAGGGCCTGTGTCTTCCTGATGCTCCGATGTGTACTACAGGACCAAGATGTCTCTTTGTCCCGCTCTGGCCCTGCTGCTCACTCTTTGTCCCCACTCCACCACTGTCGCCAGTCTCGCTGTGCTCCCGCCTCGGCCCACTCCTTTTGTTGCCACCTGTCTCGCTGTGCTGCCTCTCGGCCCCGCTCCTTTAAATCATTATATTCATCATAAGCCCACCAACTCCCACACCTACCTTGACTACACTTCCTCACACTCTGTTTCCTGTAGGGAGTCCATACCATTCTCCCAGTTTCTCCATCTCCGACACATCTGTTCTGATGATGCAACCTTACACAACAGCGCTTCTGACCTGTCTTGCGTCCTCCACCCCCCCCCACACCACTGTGGTTGACAGGGCCTTCAACCATGTCCGACCCATTTCCCACACTTCTGCCCTCACCCAAATGCAAATGCATGGGGCAGCAAATGCATGGGAACACCATCACCTGCAGTTCCCCTCCAAGCCACACACCATCCTGACTTGGAACTATATCACTGTTCCTTCACTGTTGCTGGGTCAAAATCTTGGAACTCCCTTCCTAACAGCACTGTGGGTGTACCTATCCCACATGGACTGCAGCGGTTCAAGAAGGCAGCTCACCACCACCTTCTCAAGGACAATTAGGGATGGGCAATAAATGCTGGCCTAGCCAGCGATGCCCGCATCCAATGAATGAATAAAAAAACCCTTCCCCTCCCATCCGCAACCGTGACAGGGTTCCCCTTGACCTCACTTTCCACCCCACCAGCCTGCACATCCAAAGGATCATCCTCCGCCATTTCCGCCACCTCCAGTGTGATGCCACCAACAAACACATCTTCCCTTCCCCTCCACTGTCAGCATTCCAAAGGGATCGTTCCCTCCGCCACACCATGGTCCACTCCTCCAATACCCTTGGCACTTTGTCTCCTTCCCAGGGCACCTTCCCATGCAATTGCAGGAGGTGTAACACCTGCTCTTTTATCTCCTCTCTCCTCACTATCCAAGGTCCCAAACAATCCTTTCAGGTGAAGCAGTGATTTACTTGTACTTCCTTCAATTTAGTATACTGTATTCGCTACTCACAATGCAATCTTCTCTACACTGGGGAGACCAAATGTAGATTGGGTGGCCGCTTTGTGGAACACCTCCACTCAGTCTGAAAGCATGTCCATGAGCTTCTGGTCACTTGCCATTTCATTACACCTCCCTGCTCTCATACCCACATTTTCGTTCTTGGCCTGTTCCAGTGTACCAGTGAACATCAACGCAAGCTCAAGGAGCAGCACCTCATCTTTCGATTAGGCACTCTACAGCAGCCTTGCTACTCAACATTGAGTTCAACAGTTTCAGAGCATGACTGGCCATTTTTAAAATTTCTATTTTTTTTATTTTCCTTTATTTTTTAACCATGTGCCTGTTTTTCATGTTGTAGTTTTGGACAGAGCTGCTCATTACTCTGCCATTAACACTCTCTCTGGACTAATGCTTTGTCTTTCACCACAACCATTAACACACTCTTTGCCTTTGTCCCATGATATCTTTGGTATTTAATCTTTCCTGCCCTATGCCCTATACAGACCTTAACTTTTGTTATCTTTCCCCACCAACCCACTCCTCCCCTCCCCCCCCCCCCCCTTTGCCAGTTCTGATGAAAGGTCACAGACCTGAAACGTTAATTCTGCTTCTCTCTCCACAGATGCTGCCAGACCTGCTGAGTATTTCCAGCATTTTCTGTTCTTGTTACAAACACGAGAATACTAGGCCAGATTTTAGAAAGTGAGTGAGCTAGCTGAGGTGAAGTGGACAGAGAAATTGGCCTGCAGGACTATAGGCAACAGTAGTGCCTGGGTTGTTCTCCACTGGTCTAGTTAGTCATTAAAGTTAGTTTATAAATTATTTTCCTTGGAACCAGAAATCTTCACCCTCTTCCTTGTGTGGTTTTAGGGTCACAGCCCAGCTGATATCTGTGGGAATTGGCACATTGTTTTAGTTATTAGAAGATATCAGTGACATTAAAATCCAATTCTGACAGGTTAATGGTAAAATTCAGTTACTATTACTTGGTAACTTCACACACTATCTGGTCTCTTCCCTTTCCTCTGATAGATATGATGCACTGCCCCCAAGCAGTAATGTTGTTCAAATAAGTGCTACAATTGTATTGATTATATCTTGGTTTTCAAAGTAACAAATTAAAATAATGAGCAGTACAGTTAAACAGAAAAATCACTGAGATCTCATATTTGCAAAAGAAAACTTAATGCTTTGGTTCAGAACCTTTGTCCTAATGCTTTGGAACCCAAAGAGCAAAATATGGCAGATACTGGATATCTAAAATAAAAACAGAAAATGCAGGAAATACTCAGCACGTCTGGCAGCATCTGTGGAGAGAGAAACAGAATTAACATTTCAGGTCTGCAATCTTTTGAAAGGTCACAGACCTGAAATGTTAACTCCTTTGGAACTCTGTTGTTCAGCGGTCAGGTCCATTTTAGGGACCAGTCACCAATGATCCCTCTAAACTGCATGAGTGTGTGGCCGCATAGCAATCATGAAGGTACGGCGCAGGATGCTCATAAGCTGTCCCCTTTAAGATACTGCATATGCTCAGCCTCTTTAAAGGTACTGTGCATTGAAATAAACAGGCTGCACACAACAAGGAAACTTTACAGGGATCATTGCCATTCACCTGATGAGGTTAGAACAGCCATAATGATGAGTTTAGATTTGTGATTTAGATTTAACCAACTGGTATAAAAAAAGAAAGTGCTGGAAATACTCAGCAGGTCTGGCAGCATCTGTAGAGAGAGAAATGGAGTTAACATTTGAGGTTTATGACCGTTTATCAGAACTGGCAAAGGTTAGAAATGTAATAGGTTTTGAGCATATGAAAGCAGGGAGGGAATAAGAACAAAAGTGAAGGTCTATGATAGGACAGAGGGCAGGAGAGATTAAATGACAAAAATGTCATGGAATAAAAGGTAAAGGGAACGGTAATAGTACAAAGAACAGTACAGCACAGGAACAGGCCATTCGGCCCTCCAAGACAAGTAGTAGCAAAAGACAAAACACTTTTCCGGAGAGATGTTAATGGCAGAATAATGAACAGCTCTGTCAGAAAGCAAAAACATAAAAATCAAGTTTACGAACAGCACATGGTTAAAAAAAAACGATCAAGATGAGCGTCATGGTCTGAAATTGTTCAGCTCAGTGTTGAGTTCAGAAGGCTGTAAAGTACCTAACCAGAAGATGTGCTGCTGTTTCTCGAGCTTCCGTTGAGCTTCACTGGAACACTGCAGCAGGCTGAGATTAGAAATGTGGGCATGAGAGCAAAATGGTGAATTAAATTAGCAAGCAACTGGAAGCTTGGGGTCATGCTTGTGGACTGAGTGGAGATATTCCGTAAAGCGATCGCCCAATCTGCGTTTGGTCTCTCCACTGTAGAGGAGACTGCATTGTGAGCAGCGAATACAGTATACTAAATTGAAAAAAGTACAAGTAAATCCCTGCTTCACCTGGAAGGAATGTCTGGGACCTTGAATGGTGAGTAGAGAGGAAGTAAAATGTCAGGTGTTACACCTCCTGCAATTGCATGGGAAGGTGCTGTGGGAAGGGGATGAGGTGTCGGGGGTGATGGAGTAGTGGACCAGGGTATGGTGGAGGGAATGATCCCTTCAGAATGCTCATGGAGAGGGGAGAGGAAGATGTGCTTGGTGGTGGTATCATATTGAAGGTGGCGGAAATGGCGGTGGATGGTCCTTTGGATATGGAGGTCTGAGGGCTCTCCACTTCTTCCTTGAACAGAGGCCCAAACAGCCTCCATCCACCAGCATCCTCCTCTGTCTGGTTGAACTTTTTCTCACATTGAACGGCTTCCCCATCAACTCCCCTCACTTCCTTCAAATAAAATATGTTGCTATAGGTATCCGCATGGGTCCTAGTTATGCCTGTCTTTTTGTGGGGTAGCTGGAACATTCCTTCTTCCAATGCTACTCAGGCCCTCATCCCCAACTCTTTTTCCAGTACATTGATGACTGGGTCAGTGACATTTCCTGCTCTTGCCCGGAACTGGAAAATTTCATCAGCTTTGCTTCCAATTTCTGCCCATCTCTTACCTTCACATAGTCCAACTCTGGCACTTCCCTTCCCTTCCTCGACTTCTCTGTCTCTATTTCTGGGGATAGGCTGTCTACTAATTTTCATTATAAGCCCCCTGACTCCCACAGCTACCTCAACTACACTTCCTCAAACCCTGCCTCCTCTAAATCTCCATCCCATTCTCCCAGTTTCACTGTCTCCATTACATCTGTTCTGATGATGCAACCTTTCACAACAGCACTTCTGATATGTCTTCCTTTTTCCTCAACCAAGGATTCCCCCCCACCACTGTGGTTGACAGGGCCCTCAACCATGTCAAACTCATTTCCCAGACTTCTGCTCTCACCCTTCCCCTCCTTCCCAGAACTGCGACAGGGTTCCCCTTGTCTTCACTTTCCACCCCACCAGCCTCCACATCCAAAGGATCATCCACCACCACTTCTGCCATCTCCAACATGATGCTACCACCAAGCACATCTTACCCTCCCCTCCCCTCCCCTGTCAGCGTTCCGAAGGGACCGTTCCCTCCGCGACACCCTGGTCCACTCCTCCATCACCCCCCACACTTCATCCCCTTCCCACGGCATCTTCCCATGCAATCGCAGGAGGTGTAACACCTGTCCTTTACCTCCTCTCTCCTCACATGCATCCATATGAAGAAGCAATTTACTTGTATTTCTTTTGATTTAGTGTACTGCATTCACAGCTCACAATGCGGTCTCCTCGACATTGAGCATACCAAACGCAGGTGACACTTTGCAGAACCTCTGCTCAGTCCACAAACATGATCGAGCTTCCAGTTGCTTGCCATTTTAATTCTCCACCTTGCTCTCACACCCACGTTTCTGTCCTTGGCCTAGTGCAGTGTTCTAGTGAAGCTCAATGCAAGCTCATGGAACAGCACCTCATCTTCCGATTAGGCACTTTACAGCCTTCTGGACTCAACATTAAGTTCAACAATTTCAGACCATGACCCCGCATTTTGATTTTTTTTCTTAACCATGTGCCGTTCTTAAACTTGTTTTTCATGTTTTTGCTTTCGGACAGAGCTGTTCATTATTCTGCCATTAACACTTTCTCCAGACGAGTGCTTTGTCTTTTACTACAACTATTACCATTCCCTTTGCCCTTTATTCCATCACATTTTGTCATTTAATCTTTCCTACCATCCACAGGCCTTCCCTTTTGTTGTTCTTCTCTCCCCACCCCCGCACTTTCACGTGCTCAAAACCTATTACATTTCTAACCTTTGCCAGTCTGATGAAAGGCCATCGACCTGAAATGTTGACTCTTGTTTCTCTCTCCACAAATGCTGCCAGACCTGCCGACTATTTCCAGCACTTGCTTTTTTTTCTCAGTTTTCCAGAATCTGCAACATTTTGCTTTTATTTAACCAACTTGTGTTTGTCCAGCAAAGACAAAGGCTTGAATCTTGTTTTTGGATAACTGAAGGAATTTAGAGTTCTTGTTGTGATTTCTTACAGTGTCTTCATTACAAAGCATTTCAACCAGATGAACCTCTGCCTCCCATAGACCCTTACCTGAAGACCATGTTGAACAGCCCCCAGGAGCTGGCTGGCTCCTGCTTGGCATCCTTGGATCAATTAAAGAAGCTTTTCACTCTGCAAGATTCAGGGAAGAAGAAGGAACAGAAGATTGCACAGCAAATCTTCAAGGACAAGTATGACTTGGCCAGGATTTTAGATGGAGGGATTTGGAAATTTAGGTGTGCAGAGTAGAATTTAGTTGGTGTGCCGAGTTTCCATAGGTTGTGTGTGGAGTTCCATTGCAGGTGGTGGCATGCGCATAGAGTACAGACATAAGTTACATCCATTGCATTTACTTTACCTCATTAAAAAAACTGTTAAATTTGTCAAACACGACTGATATTTGGCATCCCTGGGGAGGCGGTGGCATAGTGGTAATGTCACTGAACTAGTAATCCAGAGGCCCAGATGAATGCCCTGGGAACATGGGTTCAAATCCCACCACGGCAGCTGGTAGAATTTAAATTCAATTAATGTAAATCTGGAATTACTGTCAGTAATGGTGACCAGGAAACCATTGTCGATTGTCGTAAAAACCCATCTGGTTCACTAATGTCATTTAAGGAAGGAAATCTGCCATCCTTATTTGAAACAAAACAGATGAACTGATAGGGCAAATAGAAATAAATAAGTACAATCTGATAGCGATTACAGAGACATGGCTGCAGGCTGGCGTAGATTGGGACCTGAATATTGAAGGGTATATAACATTTAAGAAGGACAGGAAGCTAGGAAAAGGTGGAGGGGTGGCTCTGTGTAGCACAATAGAGAGGGATAACCTACATACAGGAAACCAGAATGTAAAAGCGGTTTGGGTTGATGAGTAACGATAAAGGCAAGAAGTCATTTGTGGGAGTGGTGTACAGGCCACCTAACATTAGCCACAAGGTAGGAGTGGTGTACAGGCCACCTAACATTAACCACAAGGTAAAGTAAGAAATAATGTGTGCTTGTCAGAAAGGTGTGGCGATAATCGTGGGAGATTTTCATTACATAGGGATCGGGAAAATCAGATGGGCAAAGGTAGCATAGATGATGTGTTCATAGAATGTTTTCAGGATAGTTTCTGAGAACAGCACGTTCTGGAGCCAACCAGAGAGCAGTCGATACCAGACCTGGTATTGTGCAACGAGATAGGATTAGTTAATGACCTCATAGTGAAGACATCCCTAGGCAGCAGCAATCATAATATGATTGAATTTTACTTTCAGTTTGAGAGAGAGAAGAGTGGGTCTACGAGTAATATTTAAATTTAAATACGGGCAATTATGAGGGCTTGAAAGCAGAGCAAGAAAAAGTGAACTGGCAAAATAGGCTACGGGATAGGTCAATAGAGATGCAGTGGCAAGCATTTAAGGGGATATTTCAGAATACACAGAATAGATACATTCCACTGAGAAAGAAAAATTCCAAGGGGAAGACACACCATCCGTGGTTAACTAAAAAAGTTAAAGATAGTATCAAACTTAAAGAAAAAGCATGTAATTTGTGCAAAGATGGATGGCAGCTCAGAAGATTGGACAAAATATAAAAAGCAGCAAGGATTGACTAAAAGATTAATAAGGAGGGAAAAATTAGAGTGGGAAAGAAAGCTGGCAAGAAATATAAAGAAAGATGGTAAAAGTTTCTATAGATTTAAAAAAGAAAAGAATTAACAAAGTGAGTGTTGGTCCTATGATAAAACAAGATCTGGCCAAAGTGGACTGGGAGCAGCTACTTGTAGGAAAGTCTACATCAGACCAGTGGGAGTCATTCAAAAAGGAAACAGAGAGAGTTCAGGGCCAACATGATCCATAAAGGTGAAGGGTAAGGCCAGCATGTCCAGGGAACCCTGGATGTCAAGGGATATAGAGGATCGGATAAGGAAAAAAAAGGAGGCTTATGGCAGATTCAAAGCGCTGAAAACAGCGGAGGCACTAGAGGAGTATAGAAAGTGTAGGGGGATACTTAAAAATATAATTAGGAGAGCGAAGAGGGGGACATTAAAAAACACTGGCGGGCAAGATAAAGAAAAATCCCAAGACGGTTTATAAGTCTATTAAGGGCAAGAGGATAACCAGGGAGAAAGTAGGGCCCATTAGGGACCAAAATGGCAATGTGTGTGTGGAGCCGGAAGGCATAGGTGAGGTTTTAAATGATTACTTTTCATCTGTGTTCACTATGGAGAAGGACGATGTAGGTGTAGAGATCAGGGAGGGGGATTGTGATATACTTGAACATATTAGCATTGAAAGGGAGGAAATATTAGCTGTTTTAGTGCCCTTAAAAGTGGATAAATCCCCAGGCCCAGATGAGATGTATCCCAGGCTGTTATGTGAGGCAAGGGAGGAAATAGCAGGGGCTCTGACACAAATTTTCAAATCCTCTGTGGCCACAGGAGAGGTACCAGACGACTGGAGGACAGCGAATGTGGTACCATTATTCAAAGACGGTAGCAGGGATAAACCAGGTAATTATAGGCCAGTGAGTCTAACATCAGTGGTGGGGAAACTATTGGAAAAACTTTTGAGGAACAGGATTAACCTCCACTTGGAGAGGCAGGGATTAATCAGGGATAGTCAGCATGGCTTTTTCAGGGGGAGATCGTGTCTAACTAACTTGATTGAATTTTTCGAGGAGGTGACTAGATGTTAAGATGAGGGTCAGGCAGTTGATGTAGTTTACATGGACTTCAGTGAGGCTTTTGATAAGGTCCCGCATGGGAGATTGGTTAAGAAGGTAAAAGCCCATGGGATCCAGGGCAACTAGGCAAATTTTCTTCCAAAATTGGCTTAGTGGCAGGAGGCAGAGGGTGATGGTCAAGGGTTGTTTTTGCGAGTGGAAGCCTGTGACCAGTGATGTACCACAGGGATCGGTGCTGGTACCCTTGCTGTTTGTAGTGTACATTAATGATTTTCTTTCTTTTTCTTCTTTTGGGCCTCCTTATCTCGAGAGACAATGGATACGCGCCTGGAGGTGGTCAGTGGTTTGTGAAGCAGCGCCTGGAGTGGCTATAAAGGCCAATTCTGGAGTGACAGGCTCTTCCACAGGTGCTGCAGAGAAATTTGTTTGTTGGGGCTGTTGCACAGTTGGCTCTCCCCTTGCGCCTCTGTCTTTTTTCCTGCCAACTACTAAGTCTCTTCGACTCGCCACAATTTAGCCCTGTCTTTATGGCTGCCCGCCAGCTCTGGCGAATGCTGGCAACTGACTCCCACGACTTGTGATCAATGTCACACGATTTCATGTCGCGTTTGCAGACGTCTTTATAACGGAGACATGGACGGTCGGTGGGTCTGATACCAGTGGCGAGCTCGCTGTACAATGTGTCTTTGGGGATCCTGCCATCTTCCATGCGGCTCACATGGCCAAGCCATCTCAAGCGCCGCTGACTCAGTAGTGTGTATAAGCTGGGGGTGTTGGCCGCTTCAAGGACTTCTGTGTTGGAGATATAGTCCTGCCACCTGATGCCAAGTATTCTCCGAAGGCAGCGAAGATGGAATGAATTGAGACGTCGCTCTTGGCTGGCATACGTTGTCCAGGCCTCGCTGCCGTAGAGCAAGGTACTGAGGACACAGGCCTGATACACTCGGACTTTTGTGTTCCGTGTCAGTGCGCCATTTTCCCACACTCTCTTGGCCAGTCTGGACATAGCAGTGGAAGCCTTACCCATGCGCTTGTTGATTTCTGCATCTAGAGACAGGTTACTGGTGATAGTTGAGCCTAGGTAGGTGAACTCTTGAACCACTTCCAGAGCGTGGTCGCCAATATTGATGGATGGAGCATTTCTGACATCCTGCCCCATGATGTTCGTTTTCTTGAGGCTGATGGTTAGGCCAAATTCATTGCAGGCAGACGCAAACCTGTCGATGAGACTCTGCAGGCATTCTTCAGTGTGAGATGTTAAAGCAGCATCGTCAGCAAAGAGGAGTTCTCTGATGAGGACTTTCCGTACTTTGGACTTCGCTCTTAGACGGGCAAGGTTGAACAACCTGCCCCCTGATCTTGTGTGGAGGAAAATTCCTTCTTCAGAGGATTTGAACGCATGTGAAAGCAGCAGGGAGAAGAAAATCCCAAAAAGTGTGGGTGCGAGAACACAGCCCTGTTTCACACCACTCAGGATAGGAAAGGGCTCTGATGAGGAGCCACCATGTTGAATTGTGCCTTTCATATTGTCATGGAATGAGGTGATGATACTTAGTAGCTTTGGTGGACATCCGATCTTTTCTAGTAGTCTGAAGAGACCACGTCTGCTGACGAGGTCAAAGGCTTTGGTGAGATCAATGAAAGCAATGTAGAGGGGCATCTGTTGTTCACGGCATTTCTCCTGTATCTGACGAAGGGAGAACAGCATGTCAATAGTCGATCTCTCTGCACGAAAGCCACACTGTGCCTCAGGGTAGACGCGCTCGGCCAGCTTCTGGAGCCTGTTCAGAGTGACTCGAGCAAAGACTTTCCCCACTATGCTGAGCAGGGAGATTCCACGGTAGTTGTTGCAGTCACCGCGGTCACCTTTGTTTTTATAGAGGGTGATGATGTTGGCATCGCGCATGTCCTGGGGTACTGCTCCCTCGTCCCAGCACAGGCATAGCAGTTCATGTAGTGCTGAGATGTGAATATAGGAGGTATGATCAGAACGTTTGCAGATGACACGAAAATTGGTGGTGTCGTAAATAGTGAGGAGGAAAGCCTTAGATTACAGGACGATATAGATGGGTTGGTAAGATGGGCGGAACAGTGGCAAATGGAAGTTAATCCTGAAAAGTGTGAGGTGATGCATTTTGGGAGGACTAACAAGGCAAGGGAATATACAATGGATGGTAGGACCCTAGGAAGTACAGGGGGTCAGAGGGACCTTGGTGTACTTGACCATCGATCACTGAAGGCAGCAGCACAGGTAGATAAGGTGGTTAGGAAGGCATATGGGATACTTGCCTTTATTAGCCGAGGCATAGAATATACGAGCAGTGAGGTTATGATGGAGCTGTATAAAACACTAGTTAGGCCACAGCTGGAGTACTGTGTACAGTTCTGGTCACCACACTATAAGAAGGATGTGATTGCACTGGAGAGGGTGCAGAGGAGATTCAGCAGGATGTTGCCTGGGCTGGAGCATTTCAGCTATGAAGAGAGACTGAAAAGACTAGGGTTGTTTTCCTTAAAGCAGAGAAGGCTGAGGGGGGACCTGATTGAGGTATACAAAATTATGAGGGGCATTGATAGGATAGATAGGAAGAAACTTTTTCCCTTAGCAGAGGGATCAATAACCTGGGGGCATAAATTTAACGTAAGGGGCAGGAAGTTTAGAGGGGATTTGAGAAAAGAATCTTTTCACCCAGAGGGTGTTTGGAATCTGGAACACACTGCCTGAAGGAGTGGTAGAGGCAGGAAGCCTCACAGCATTTAAGTAGTATTTAGATGAGCACTTGAAACGCCATAGCATACAAGGCTATGGGCCAAGTGCTGGAAAATGGGATTAGAATAGATAGGTGCTTGATGGCCGGCACAGACACGGTGGGCCGAAGGGCCTGTTTCTGTGCTGTATAACTCTGTGACCATATGACTGTAAAGTGAGCCTGGGGAGTTAATAAGGGAAAATAAGGAGATGGCAGATGAATTGAACAAGTATTTTGCATCAGTCTTCACAAGTAACATCCCAGAAATAGCTGTAAATCAGGAAATGGAAGGGAGGGAGGAACTCAAGAAAACTACAATCACCAAGGAAGTGGTACTGAGCAAATTGTTGGAGCTGCGGGCTGTCAAGTCCCCGGGTCCTGATGGACTTCATCCTAGGGTGTTAAAAGAAGTGACTAGAGAGACAGTTGATGCGTTGGCTTTGATTTTCCAAAATTCCCTAGATTTGGGGAAGGTTCCATTAGATTGGAAAAAGGCCAATGTAACTCCTTTAGTCAAAAAGGGAGGGAGACAGAAAGCAGGAAACTACAGGCCAGTTAGCTGAACATCTGTCATCGGGAAAATGTTAGAAGCTATTATTAAAGACATTATATTCGGGCATTTAGAAAAATTGAAGGTAATCAGGCAGAGTCAACATGGTTTTGTGAAAGGGAAATCATGTTTAATGAATTTATTGGAATTCTTTGAAGAAGTAATGTGCTGTGGATAAAGGGGGACCAGTGGATGTACTGCACCAGGGGAGGCGATAGCATCGTAGTAATGTCACTGGACTAGTAGTCCTGACGCCCAGGTTAGTGCTCTGGGGACATGGGTTCAAATCCCACCACAGCAGATGAAACTTGAATTCAGTTAATCTGGAATTAAAAAGCTAGTCCAACCTGCTTCGTGGTTTGGCCTACATGTGACTCCAGATCCACAGGAATCTGGTTGACTCTTAAAATGCCCTCCGAAATGGTCTAGCAAGCCACTCAGTTCAAGGGAAATTAGAGATGGGCAGTAAATGCTGTCCTTGCCAGCGACATCCACATCCCTTGAAAGAATCAGTAAAAATTTAACAAATCTTTGTTGTGCATCCTTGTATAGCCCATGCAATTCAAAATATGTGGCAATCTTATTGCAGATTACAGATTCTTAGATTTCCCACAATTTATGTTGCAGTGACTGGATTATAGTTACCTGCTTTATTTTTCTCTCCTGTACAAGGGTGATGCATCTTTTATATACTTCTATAAAGGCCCTTTTCTCTTTTCATTTTCCTTCTAACTCTATTTCATCTTCCCTTCTAGCCCCCAAGGCTCATTTTCACATCTTTACTACACTATTTTCCTCATGATTTTCTTTCGTGTTGTTTGTCCTAACTTTATTATGCACTTCCCTTTTACGTTTTAAATTGTTTATACAAGGAATTCAATACTTTCTGCCCCAGTTTTTCCATCGAGGAATATGTCTATTTTGTATGATATGCATTTCATGTTGACAGATTTCTAACTATGGATCCCTTGACCCCTGTTATAGAGCTATTTATGGCACAGAAGGAGGCCATTTGGCCCATCGAGTCCATGCCGGCTCTCCAGAGCTATCCTGTCAGTTCCACTCCCCCACTGAATCCCCGTAGCCCTGCAAGTCTATTTCTCTCAAGTGGCCATCTAGCTTCCTCTTGAATTCATTGATCGTCTCCACTTCCGCCAGTCTCGTGGGCAGCGAGTTCCAGGTCATTACCACTTGCTATGTAGAAAACTGCTTCCTCATACTCCCCCTGCATTTTTTGCCCAAAACTTGCAGTCTTTGTCCCCTAGTCCTTGTACCATTAGTTAATGGGAACAGTTTTTCCTTGTCTAACTTATTTAAGCCTGTCATGATCTTGTACACTTCTAATAAATCTCCCCTCAATCTCCTTTGTTCTAAGGAGAACAAACCCAGCTTTTCCAACTAACCTTATAACTAAAATCCTCCATCCCTGCAACCATTTTGATAAATCTCCTCTGCACCCTCTCAAGGATCCTCAGATCCTTCCTGAAGTGTGGTGACCAGAACTAGACGCAATATTCGAGTTGGGGCTGAACCAGAGCTTGTAAAAGTTCAGCATGATTTCCCTGGTTTTCTACTCAATGATTTTATTTATGAAGCCCAAGATCCCATATGCTTTACTAACCACTCTCTCAATTAGGCCTGCCACCTTCAAAGATCTATGCATACGTATCCCAGGTCCCTCTGTTCCTGCACACTTTTTAGAAATGTGCCATTAAGTATATATTGGCTCTCCCTATTCCTTCTGCCAAAATGCATCACCTCACACTTGTCAGTATTAAATTCTATCTGCCACCTGTTTGCCCACACCGCTAGCCTATCTATGTCCTGTTGCAGGCAGTTCATATCCTCGCTGTTTGCCGCAACTCCAAATTTGGTGTTGTCGGCAGAATTTGAGATTCTACTCTGTATTCCAAGAACCAAGTCATTTATATTTGGCAAAAAATGCACTGGTCCCAGCACAGACTTGGGGAATGCCATTGACTACCATCCTCCAGTCTGATAAACAACCATTTACTATGACTTGCTGTTTTCTGTCCTTAAGCTAATTTTTTTATGTAGTTGGACACTGGCCCTCCTATTCCATGAACCTCAATTTTGTTAACCAGCTTTTTATGTGGTACCTTATCAAATGCTTTCTAAAAATCCATATAAACAACATTCACCACATTTCCATCATCAACCTTATCTGTTACTTCAGCAAAAAACTCAATTAGATTAGTCAAGCACAATCTGCCTTTTACAAACCCATGCTGGCTATCCCTAATTAACTCAAACCACTTTAAGTGTCCGTTGATATTTTCCCTGATTATTATTTCTAAAACCTTGCCCACCATTGATAAACTAACTGGCCTGTAGTTAAGAGGACTGTCCTTACACCCTTTCTTGAATAATGGTGTCACATTTGCCACTCTCCATTCCTCTGCCAGAGGTGCCAGAGGACTGGAGAACAGCTAATGTGGTCCCACTATTTAAGAAAGGTTGTAGAGATAAGCCAGGGAACTATAGACCAGTGAGTCTCATGTCAGTGGTAGAGAAACTATTGGAGAAAATTCTGAAGGAGAGAATCTATCTCCACTTGGAGAGGCAAAATTTGATTAGGAATAGTCAGCATGGCTTTGTCAGAGGGAGGTCATGCCTAACAAATTTGACTGAATTTTTTGAGCATGTGACCAGGTGTGTAGATGAGGGTAGTGCAATTGATGTAGTTTACATGGATTTCAGCAAACCTTCGACAAGGTCCCACATCGGAGACTTATCAAGAAAGCAAATGCACATGGGATACAGGGTAACTTGATAAGGTGGATTCAAAATTGGCTTAGCTGCAGGAGAGAGAGTGATGACAGACGGCTGTTTTAGTGACTGGATGCCAGTGTCCAGTGGCGTACCACAGGGATCTGTGCTGGGTCTCCTATTGTTTGTCATTTATATAAACGACATAGATGACTATGTGGGGGGTAGGATCAGTAAGTTCGCGGATGACACAAAGGTTGGCCGAGTGGTTAACAGTGAGGTGGAGTGTCTTGGGTTACAGGAAGATATAGACGGGATGGTCAAATGGGTAGAAAAGTGGCAGATGGAATTTAACCCTGAAAAGTGTGAGGTGACACACTTTGGAAGGAGGAATGTGACATGGAAGTATTTAATGATTGGCCTGACACTGGGAAGTTCTGAGGAACAAAGGGACCTTGGCGTGTTTGTCCATAGATCTCTGAAGGCAGAAGGGCAGGTTAATAGGGTGGTGAAAAAGGCATATGGGACACTTGCCTTTATCAATCGAGGCATAGATTACAAAAGCAGGGAGGTCAAGTTGGAGTTGCATAGAACTTTGGTAAGGCCACAGCTGGAGTAGTGTGTGCAATTCTGGTCTCCACATTATCGGAAGAATTATAGTCATCTCATTATCAAAAAGGAGGAGGTGTTGGGTGTCTTGCAAAGCATTAAGCTAGATAAGTCCCCAGGGCCTGTTGGGATCTACCCCAGAATACTGAGGGAGGCAAGGGAAGAAATTGCTGGGGCCTTGACAGAAATCTTTGCATCCTCATTGGCTATAGGTGAGGTCCCAGAGGACTGGAGAATAGCCAATGTTGTTCCTTTGTTTAAGAAGGGTAGCAAGGCTAATCCAGGAAATTATAGGCCGGTGAGCCTTACGTCAGTGGTAGGGAAATTATTAGAGAGGATTCTTCGGGACAGGATTTAGTCCCATTTGGAAACAAATGGACTTATTAGCGAGAGGCAGCATGGTTTTGTGAAGGGGAGGTCGTGCCTCACTAATTTGATTGAGTTTTTTGAGGAAGTGACAAAGATGATTGATGAAAGAAGGGCAGTGGATGTTATCTATTTGGACTTCAGTAATGCCTTTGACAAGGTCCCTCATGGCAGACTGATACAAAAGGTGAAGTCACATGGGATCAGAGGGGAGCTGGCAAGATGGATACGGAACTGGCTCAGTCATAGAAGACAGAGGGTAGCAGTGGAAGGGTGCTTTTCTGAATGGAGGGCTGTGACTGGTGGTGTTCCGCAGGGATCAGTGCTGGGACCTTTGCTGTTTATAGTATATATAAATGATTTGGAGGAAAATGTAGCTGGTCTGATTAGTAAGTTTGTGGACGGCACAAATGTTGGTGGAGTTGCGGATAATGATGAGGATTGTCAGAGGATACAGCAGGATATAGATCGGTTGAAGACTTGGGCGGAGAAATGGCAGATGGAGTTTAATTCGGACGATTGTGAGGTAATGCATTTTGGAAGGTCTAAAGCAGGTGGGAAGTATACAGTAAATGGCAGAACCCTTAGGAGTATTGACAGGCAGAGCGATCTGGGCATACAGGTCCACAGGTCACTGAAAGTGGCAATGCAGGTGGATAAGGTAGTCAAGAAGGCATACGGCATGCTTGCCTTCATCGGTCGGGGCATAGAGTATAAAAATAGGCAAGTCATGCTGCAGCTGTACAGAACTTCAGTTAGGCCACACTTAGAATATTGCGTGCAATTCTGGTCGCCACACTACCGGAAGGACGTGGAGCCTTTGGAGAGGGTACAGAAGAGGTTTACCAGGATGTTGCCTGGTCTGGAGGGCATTAGCTATGAGGAGAGGTTGGATAAACTCGGATTGTTTTCACTGGAACGACGGAGGTGGAGGGGCGACATGATAGAGGTTTACAAAGTTATAAGCGGAATGGACAGAGTGGATAGTCAGAAGCTTTTTCCCAGGGTGGAAGAGTCAGTTACCAGGGGACATAGGTTTAAGGTGAGAGGGGCAAAGTTTAGAGGGGATGTGCGAGGCAAGTTCTTTGCACAGAGGGTGGTGAGTGCATGGAACTTGTTGCCGGGGGAGGTGGTGGAAACAGGTACCATAGAGACGTTTAAGAGGCATCTTGACAAATACATGAATAGAATGGGAATAGAGGGATAAGGACTCCGGAAGTGCAGAAGGTTTTAGTTTAGGCAGGCATCAAGATCGGCGCAGGCTTGGAGGGCCGAATGGCCTGTTCCTGTGCTGTACTGTTCTTTGTTCTTTGATGTGATTGCACTGGAGGGGGTGCAGAGGTGATTCACCAGGATGGTGCCTGGGATGGAACATTTAAGCTATGAAGAGAGGTTGGATAGGCTTGGGTTGTTTTCGCTGGAGCAGAGAAGACTGAGGGGTGACCTGATCAAGGTGTACAAGATTATGAGGGACATGGACAGGGTGGATAGGGAGCAGCTGTTCCCCTTAGTTGAAGGGTCAGTTACGAGGGGACACAAGTTTAAGGTGAGGGGCAGGAGGTTTAAGGGGGATTTGAGGAAGAGCTTTTTTACCCAGAGGGTGGTGATGGTCTGGAATGCACTGCCTGGGAGGGTGGTAGAGGCAGGTTGCCTCACATCTTTTCAGAAGTACCTGGATGAGCACTTGGCTCATCATAACATTCAAGGCTATGGGCCAAGTGCTGGCAAATGGGATTAGGTAGACAGGTCAGGTGTCTTTAATGCATCGGTGCAGACTCGATGGGCCGAAGGGCCTCTTCTGCACTGTGTTATTCTGTGATTCTCTGACACCTGCATCATATCCAAGGAAGATTGGAAGATTATTGCAAGCCCTTCTGCTATATCCATCCCCACTTCCTTTAACACCCTGGGATGCAAGCCATCCAGACCAGGTGACTTATCTAACCTAAGCTTAACCAGTCTTTTTAGTACCTCCCCCTTCTCAATTTTTATTTTAACCATTGTCTCTACTCTCTCTGCTTCCACTGATATTTTGTCAGCCTCCATTTCCTTAGTGAACATTGATACAAAGCACTCATTAAGTATATTAGCCTTGTCCTGCACCTCTAAGCATATATTACCAAAAACCCAACAGGAAAAGTTGTCAAACCGTGGCTAAGAATAGAAGTTAAAGATTGTATTGGAGACTTATGAAGTTGTGAAAAAATGTCGTAAGCCAGAGAATTGGGAGCATTTTAGAATTCAAAGGAGGCCCAAGAAACTGAGAAAGAAAGGGAAAATAAAATATGAAAGTCAACTAGCGAGAAACATAAAAACGGATTGTAAAAGCTTCTACAGGTATGTAAAAAGGAAAAGATTAGCACAGAAAAATGTGAGCCCATTACAGGCAGAGACAGGAGAATTTATAATGGGGAATAAGAAAGTAGCAGAGAAACGAAACAAATACTTTGTATCTGTCTTCAAGGAGCAAGATACAAAAATCCTCCCAGGAATACCAGAGAACCAAGGGACTAGCGAGAATGGGGAACTGAGAGAAATTAGTATTACTGAAAACAGAGACATTCTGTCGAAGCTTTTCATCATGCACTCATCAGGACAAATCGCAAGAATACCAATCTAAGGAAAGCAACAAATTTATACTGTATGAGAAGACCGTGCTGATTGGTTGGTAAATAGACTCAGAGTCTAAAGCTTCGACAAAATGTCTCCGCTTTCATCAATACCTAGGTTCTGTACTACCAAATGAAATTAGAATTAGTATTAGAATATTACAGCGCAGTACAGGCCCTTCGGCCCTCGATGTTGCGCCGATCATCTGACCTACACTATTCCATTTACATCCATATGTCTATCCAATGACCACTTAAATGCCCTTAAAGTTGGCGAGTCTACTACTGTTGCAGGCAGGGCGTTCCACGCCCCTACTACTCTCTGCGTAAAGAAACTACCTCTGACATCTGTCCTATATCTTTCACCCCTCAACTTAAAGCTATGTCCCCTCATGTTTGCCATCCTCATCCGAGGAAAAAGACTCTCACTATCCACCCTATCTAACCCTCTGATTATCTTGTATGTCTCTATTAAGTCACCTCTCCTCCTCCTTCTCTCTAACGAAAACAACCCCAAGTCCCTCAGCCTTTCCTCGTAAGACCTTCCTTCCATACCAGGCAACATCCTAGTAAATCTCCTCTGCACCCTTTCCAAAGCTTCCACATCCTTCCTATAATGCGGTGACCAGAACTGCACGCAATACTCAAGGTGCGGCCTCACCAGAGTTTTGTACAGCTGCATCATGACCTCGTGGCTCCGAAACTCGATCCCCCTACTAATAAAAGCTAACACACCATATGCCTTCTTAACAGCCCTATTAACCTGGGTAGCAACTTTCAGGGATTTATGTACCTGGATACCAAGATCTCTCTGCTCATCTACACTACCAAGAATCTTCCCATTAGCCCAGTACTCTGCATTGCTGTTACTCCTTCCAAAGTGAATCACCTCACACTTCTCCGCATTAAACTCCATTTGCCATCTCTCAGCCCAGCTCTGCAGCCAATCTATGTCCCTCTGTACCCTACAACACCCTTCGACACTATCCACAACTCCACCGACCTTCGTGTCATCCGCAAATTTACTAACCCACCCTTCTACACCCTCATCCAGGTCGTTTATAAAAATGACAAACAGCAGTATTAGTAAAAAAAAAAGTATTACTGGAGAAATTAATGGGACTAAAAGTTGATAAATCCCCTGGACCTGATGATTTACATCCCAGAGTGTTGAAAGAGGTGGCTGTAGGGATTATGGATGCATTGGTGGTCATCTTCCAAAATTCTATAGAATCTGGAACAGTTCCTGCAAATTGGAAGGTAGCAAATGTAACACCACTATTTAAGAAAGGAAGGGGAGAGAAAACAGGCAACTACAGCCAATTAGTCTGACAACAGTGGTAGGAAAAATACTAGAATCTATTGTAAAGGATGTGATAACTGGACACTTAGAAAATAATGTTAGGATTAGGCAGAGTCAATATGGATTTATGAAAGGAAAATCATGTTTGACAAACCTGTTGGAGTTTTTTGAGGATGTAACTTGCAGAATACATAAGTGGGAATGAATGGACATGGTGTATTTGGATTTTCAGAAGGCATTCGATAAGGTTCCACACAACAGGTTAGTAAACAAAATTAGAGTGCATGGGATTGAGAATTGGTTTACGGACAGAAAACAGAAAGCAGGAAAAAAGGTCATTCTCAGGTTGGCAGGCTGTGACTAGTGGGGCATCACCAGGGTCGATGCTTGGGCCATAGCTGTTCACAATATGGATCAATGATTTGGATGTGAGGACAAAATGTAAGATTTCCAAGTTTGCTGAAGACACAAAAAGAGGTGGGAATGTTTGTTGTGACGAGGATGCAAAGAGGCTTCAAGGGGACTTAGACATGCTGAGTAAGTGGGCAAGAACATGGCAGATGGAATATAATGTGAAAAATGTGAAGTTATCCACTTTGGTAGAAAAAACAGAAATGCAGAGTATTTCTTAAATGGTGAGAGATTGGGCAGTGTTGATGTCCTTGTTCATGAGTCACTGAAAGCGAACATGCAGGTAGAGCAAGCAATTGGGAAGGCAGATTGTATGTTGGCCTTTATTGCAAGAGGATTTGAGTACAGGAGTAAAGATGTCTTGCAGGATAGAGCCTTGGTGAGACCACACCTGGATTACTGTGTACAGTTTTGGTCTCCTGACCTAAGGAAGGATATACTTACTAGAGAGGAAGTGCAACGAAGGTTCACCAGACCATTTCTTGGGATGGCAGGATTGTCCTATGAGGAGAGGTTGAGGAGATTGGGCCTGTATTCTCTGGAGTTTAGAAGAATGAGAGGTGATCTCATTGAAGCATACAAAATTCTTACACCGCTTGACAGGATAGATGCAGGAATGATGTTTCCCCTAGCTGGAGGGTGTCTAGAAACAGGGCACACAGTCTCAGAACAAGGGATAGCTATTTAGGACTGACATGAAGAGCAATTACTTCACCCAGGGGGTGGTGAATCTTTGGAATTCTTTACCCCAGAGGGCAGTGGAGCCTCACTCACTGAGTGTGTTCAAGACAGAGATCTCGACATATTAAAGGCATCAAGGGATATGGGGATAGTGCGGGAGAATGGCATTGCGGTAGAAGATCAGCCATGATCTAGTTGAATGCAAAGCAGGCTCATGGGGCCTAATGGCCTACTTTTGCTCCTATTTCCTGTGTTCAACATTCGTATGTACCATTTTTGTCTAATAAGCCCCACTTCACCTCTACACTTTATATCCTTAAATATTAAGTGCCCAGTCCTCTGCCATTTTTAAGCCACTTTTCCGTTATTGCCACTACATCATATTTCCCACACTGCTATTTGTGCTTGTACCTCACCAACCTTATTCACCACACTTTGTGCATTTACACACATGCAATGTAATCCTGTCTTTGCATTCCTAATACGGATCTACTCCCTTCTCTAGTACTGTCTAACACTCCTACATTATGCACCTTATTCCTCTTCTACATCTATATGCTGGTGCCCATCCTCCTGCCAATTTAGTTTCGCTTTCCCAGTTAATTTGAATTCTGTGTGGAATTCCCTTATCTCACTGAAGTTTGCCTTTTTCCAGTCCAGCATTCTTCATTATTTTCTGTTCCGTCCTTCCTTTCTATCTTCCGTCCATTCCTTCCTCTCTAAGTTGCTGACCTCACACTTCTCCACGTTGAACTCCATCTACCAGTTTATGCTCCTTTGCAATCACCTGATCCCATGCACACAACTAACATAGAATTATCTGCAGCAAAATGCAGGATGATATTAATACCCTTGCAGAGTTGATGTGTAAATCCCAAATTAATTTCACTATAACTGTGAGGTTGTGCATTTTGGTTGAAAGAGTAAGGAGGTTACACACTGCTTGGAAAATAAGTGTCTAAATGGAGCTGGATGAACTTCGGATCATTCGGGAGGCGGAGTGGGTTATTGAGAGGAGTTATAGGGAGGTAGTCACACCTCAGGTAAAAGAAGTAGGTAGATGGGTTACCGTCAGGGGAAGGAGAGGGAACCAGCAGGCTGTGCAGGGATCCCCTGTGGCCGTTTCCCTCAACGACAGGTATACCGTTTTGGATACTGTTGGGGGGGGAGACTTGCCAGGGGTAAGCAATGGGGTACAGGTCTCTGGCACAGAGTCTGTCCCTGTTGCTCAGAAGGGAAGGGGGAAGAGGAGCAGAGCATTAGTCATTGGGGACTCCATAGTTAGGGGAACAGATAGGAGGTTCTGTGGGAACGAGAGAGACTCACGGTTGGTGTGCTGCCTCCCAGGTGCCAGGGCTCGTGATGTCTCGGATCGTGTTTTTGGGATCCTTAAGGGGGAGGGGGAGCAGCCCCAAGTCGTGGTCCACATAGGCAATAACGACATAGGTAGGAAGAGAGATGGGGATTTAAGGCAGAAATTTGGGGAGCTAGGGTGGAAGCTAAGAGCGAGAACAAACAGAGTTGTTATCTCTGGGTTGTTGCCCGTGCCACGTGCTAGCGAAGCGAGGAATAGGGAGAGAGAGGAGTTGAACACGTGGCTGCAGGGATGGTGCAGGAGGGAGGGTTTTGGTTTCCTGGATAATTGGGGCTCTTTCTGGGGTAAGTGGGACCTCTACAAACAGGATGGTCTTCACCTGAACCAGAGGGGTACCAATATCCTGGGGGGGTGATTTGCTAGTGCTCTTCGGGGGGTTTAAACTAATTCAGCAGGGGGATGGGAACCTAAATTGTAGTTCCAGTGTACAGGATGTTGAGTGTAGTGAGGTCAGGGATAAGGTTACAAGGACGCAAGAGGGCACTGGCAAGCAAGAACTTGGTTTAAAGTGTGTCTACTTCAATGCCAGGAGCATCCGGAATAAGGTGGGTGAGCTTGCAGCATGGGTTGGTACCTGGGATCTCGATGTTGTGGCCATTTCGGAGACATGGGTAGAGCAGGGACAGGAATGGATGTTGCAGGTTCCGGGATTTAGATGTTTCAGTAAGAACAGAGAAGATGGTAAAAGAGGGGGGGGTGTGGCATTGTTAATCAAGGAGAGTATTACGGCGGCAGAAAGGACGTTTGAGGACTCGTCTACTGAGGTAGTATGGGCCGAGGTTAGAAACAGGAGAGGAGAGGTCACCCTGTTGGGAGTTTTCTATAGACCTCCGAATAGTTCCAGAGATGTAGAGGAAAGGATAGCGAAGATGATTCTCGACAGGAGCGAGAGTAACAGGGTAGTTTTTATGGGGGACTAACTTTCCAAATATTGACTGGAAATACTATAGTTCGAGTACTTTAGATGGGTCAGTTTTTGTCCAGTGTGTGCAGGAGGGTTTTCTGACACAGTATGTAGACAGGCCAACCAGGGGCGATGCCACATTGGATTTGGTACTGGGTAATGAACCCGGCCAGGTGTTAGATTTAGATGTAGGTGAGCACTTTGGTGATAGTGATCACAATTCGGTTAGGTTTACCTTAGCGATGGGCAGGGACAGGTATATACCGCAGGGCAAGAATTATAGCTGGGGGAAAGGAAATTATGATGCGATTAGGCAAGATTTAGGATGCGTAGAATGGGGAAGGAAACTGCAGGGGATGGGCACAATCGAAATGTGGAGCTTATTTAAGGAGCAGCTACTGCGTGTCCTTGATAAGCATGTACCTGTCAGGCAGGGAGGAAGTTGTCGAGCGAGGGAGCCGTGGTTTACTAAAGAAGTTTAAGCGCTTGTCAAGAGGAAGAAGAAGGCTTATGTTAGGATGAGACATGAAGGCTCAGTTAGGGCGCTTGAGAGTTACAAGCTAGCCAGGAAGGATCTAAAGGGAGAGCTAAGAAGAGCGAGGAGAGGACACGAGAAGTCATTGGCGGATAGGATCAAGGAAAGCCCTAAGGCTTTCTATAGGTATATCAGGAATAAAAGAATGACTCGAGTTAGATTAGGGCCAATCAAGGATAGTAGTGGGAAGTTGTGTGTGGAATCAGAGGAGATAGGGGAAGCTAATATAAAAGCAAAATACTGCGGATGCTGGAAATCTGAAACAAAAACAAGAAATGCTGGATTCACTCAGCAGGTCTGGCAGCATCTGTGGAAAGAGAAGCAGAGTTAACGTTTTGGGTCAGTGACCCTTCTTCGGGGATAGGGGAAGCGTTATTTGAATATTTTTCGTCAGTATTTACAGTAGAGAAAGAAAATGTTGTCGAGGAGAATACTGAGATACAGACTACTAGGCTAGATGGGATTGAGGTTCACAAGGAGGAGGTGTTAGCAATTTTGGAAAGTGTGAAAATAGATAAGTCCCCTGGGCCAGATGGGATTTATCCTAGAATTCTCTGGGAAGCCAGGGAGGAGATTGCAGAGCCTTTGTCCTTGATCTTTATGTCGTCATTGTCGACAGGAATAGTGCCGGAAGACTGGAGGATAGCAAATGTTGTCCCCTTGTTCAAGAAGGGGAGTAGAGACAGCCCTGGTAATTATAGACCTGTGAGCCTTACTTCGGTTGAGGGTAAAATGTTGGAAAAGGTTATAAGAGATAGGATTTATAATCATCTTGAAAAGAATAAGTTCATTAGAATTAGAATTAGAACATTACAAGCGATAGTCAGCACGGTTTTGTGAAGGGTAGGTCGTGCCTCACAAACCTTAGAGTTTTTCGAGAAGGTGACCAGACAGGTGGATGAGGGTAAAGCCGTGGATGTGGTGTATTTGGATTTCAGTAAGGCGTTTGATAAGGTTCCCCACGGTAGGCTATTGCAGAAAATACAGAAGTATGGGATTGAAGGTGATTTAGAGCTTTGGATCAGAAATTGGCTAGCTGAAAGAAGACAGAGGGTGGTGGTTGATGACAAATGTTCATCCTGGAGTTTTGTTACTAGTGGTGTACCGCAAGGATCTGTTTTGGGGCCACTGCTGTTTGTCATTTTTATAAATGACCTGGATGAGGGTGTAGAAGGGTGGGTTAGTAAATTTGCGGATGACACGAAGGTCGGTGGAGTTGTGGATAGTGCCGAAGGATGTTGTAGGTTACAGAGGGACATAGATAGGCTGCAGAGCTGGGCTGAGAGATGGCAAATGGAGTTTAATGCGGAAAAGTGCGAGGTGATTCACTTTGGAAGGAGTAACAGCAATGCAGAGTACTGGGCTAATGGGAAGAATCTTGGTAGTGTAGATGAGCAGAGAGATCTTGGTGTCCAGGTACATAAATCCCTGAAAGTTGCCACCCAGGTTAATAGGGCTGTTAAGAAGGCATATGGTGTGTTAGCTTTTATTAGTAGGGGGATCGAGTTTCGGAGCCACGAGGTCATGCTGCAGCTGTACAAAACTCTGGTGCGGCCGCACCTGGAGTATTGCGTGCAGTTCTGGTCACCGCATTACAGGAAGGATGTGGAAGCTTTGGAAAGGGTGCAGAGGAGATTTACTCGGATGTTGCCTGGTATGGAGGGAAGGTCTTACGAGGAAAGGCTGAGGAACTTGAGGTTGTTTTCGTTGGAGAGAAGGAGGAGGAGAGGTGACCTAATAGAGACATATGAGATAATCAGAGGGTTAGATAGGGTGGATAGTGAGAGTCTTTTTCCTCGGATGGTGATGGCAAACACGAGGGGACATAGCTTTAAGTTGAGGGGTGGTAGATATAGGACAGATGTTAGAGGTAGTTTCTTTACTCAGAGAGTAGTAGGGGCGTGGAACGCCCTGCCTGCAACATTAGTAGACTCGCCAACTTTAAGGGCATTTAAGTGGTCATTGGATAGACATATGGATGAAAATGGAATAGTGTAGGTCAGATGGAGTCACAGGTCGGCGCAACATCGAGGGCCGAAGGGCCTGTACTGCGCTGTTATGTTCTATGTGTACAGCAAATGGCATGTTGGCCTTTATTGCAAGGGGATTGGAGTATAAGAATAAAGAAATCTTTCAACAATTGTGGGAGACTTTGGCAAGACCACACCTGGAATACTGTGTGCAGTTTTGGTCTCCACTTGCATTGGAGGCAGTACAGCGAAGGTTCACTCGATTGGTGCCTGGGATGAGAGGGTTGCTCTGTGATGAGAGGCTGAATAAATTGGATCGAAATGCTCTGGCTTTTAGAAGAATGAGAGGTGATCTCATTGAAACATTCAAGATTATGATGGGGCTTGACAGGGTAGATACTGAGAGGTTGTTTCCCCTGGCTGGGGAATCGAGAACAAGGGGACACAGTTTCAGGATAAGGGCCTGATCGTTTAGGACTGAGAACAAAGAACAAGAACAAAGAAAATTACAGCACAGGAACAGGCCCTTCGGCCCTCCAAGCCTACGCCGATCCAGATCCTCTATCTAAACATGTCGCCTATTTTCTAAGGGTCTGTATCTCTTTGCTTCCTGCCCATTCATGTATCTGTCTAGATACATCTTCAAAGACGCTATCGTGCCCGCGTCTACCACCTCTGCTGGCAACGCGTTCCAGGCACCCACCACCCTCTGCGTAAAGAACTTTCCACGCATATCTCCTCTAAACTTTTCCCCTCTCACTTTGAACTCGTAACCGCTAGTAATTGAATCTCCCACTCTGGGAAAAAGCTTCTTGCTATCCACCCTGTCTATACCTCATGATTTTGTACACCTCAATCAGGTCCCCCCTCAACCTCCGTCTTTCTAATGAAAATAATCCTAATCTACTCAACCTCTCTTCATAGCTAGCACCAGGCAACATCCTGGTGAACCTCCTCTGCACCCTCTCCAAAGCATCTACATCCTTTTGGTAATGTGGCGACCAGAACTGCACGCTGTATTCCAAATGTGGCCGAACCAAAGTCTTATACAACTGTAACATGACCTGCCAACTCTTGTACTCAATACCCCGTCCGATGAAGGAAAGCATGCCGTATGCCTTCTTGACCACTCTATTGACCTGCGTTGCCACCTTCAGGGAACAATGGACCTGGACACCCAAATCTCTCTGTACATCAATTTTCCCCAGGACTTTTCCATTTATTGTATAGTTCACTCTTGAATTGGATCTTCCAAAATGCATCACCTCGCATTTGCCCGGATTGAACTCCATCTGCCATTTCTCTGCCCAACTCTCCAATCTATCTATATTCTGCTGTATTCTCTGACAATCCCCTTCACTATCTGCTACTCCACCAATCTTAGTGTCATCTGCAAACTTGCTAATCAGACCACCTATACTTTCCTCCAAATCATTTATGTATATCACAAACAACAGTGGTCCCAGCATGGATCCCTGTGGAACACTACTGGTCACACGTCTCAGTTTTGAGAAACTCCCTTCCACTGCTACTCACTGTCTCCTGTTGCCCAGCCAGTTCTTTATCCATCTTGCTAGTACACCCTGGACCCCATGCGACTTCACTTTCTCCATCGACCTACCATGGGGAACCTTATCAAACGCCTTACTGAAGTCCATGTATATGACATCGACAGCCCTTCCCTCATCAATCAACTTTGTCACTTGCTCAAAGAATTCTATTAAGTTGGTAAGACATGACCTTCCCTGCACAAAACCATGTTGCCTATCACTGATAAGCCCATTTTCTTCCAAATGGGAATAGATCCTATCCCTCAGTATCTTCTCCAGCAGCTCACCGGTCTATAATTACCTGGATTTTCCCTGCTACCCTTCTTAAACAAGGGGACAACATTAGCAATTCTCCAGTCCTCCGGGACCTCACCCGTGTTTAAGGATGCTGCAAAGATATCTGTTAAGGCCCCAGCTATTTCCTCTCTCGCTTCCCTCAGTAACCTGGGATAGATCCCATACGGACCTGGGGACTTGTCCACCTTAATGCCTTTTAGAATACCCAACACTTCCTCCCTCCTTATGCCGACTTGACCTAGAGTAATCAACCATCGATCCCGAACCTCAACATCCGTCATGTCCCTCTCCTCGGTGAATACCGATGCAAAGTACTCGTTTAGAATCTCACCCATTTTCTCTGACTCCACGCATAATTTTCCTCCTTTTTCCTTGAGTGGGCCAATCCTTTTTCTAGTTACCCTCTTGCTCCTTATATATGAATAAAAGGCTTTGGGATTATCCTTAACCCTGTTTGCAAAAGATATTTCATGACCCCTTTTAGCCCTCTTAATTCCTCGTTTCAGATTGGTCCTACATTTCCGATATTCTTCCAAAGCTTCGTCTTTCTTCAGCCGCCTGGACCTTATGTTTGCTTCCTTTTTCCTCTTAGCTAGTCTCACAATTTCACCTGTCATCCATGGTTCCCTAATCTTGCCATTTCTATCCCTCATTTTCATAGGAACATGTCTCTCCTGCATGCTAATCAACCTCTCTTTGAAAGCCTCCCACATATCAAATGTGGATTTATCTTCAAACACCTGCTCCCAATCTACATTCCCCAGCTCCTGCCGAATTTTGGTATAGTTGGCCTTCCCCCAATTTAGCACTCTTCCTTTAGGACCACTCTCGTCTTTGTCCTTGAGTATTCTAAAACTTACGGAATTGTGATCACTATTCCCAAAGTAGTCCCCTACTGAAACTTCAACCACCTGGCCGGGCTCATTCCCCAACACCAGGTCCAGTATGGCCCCTTCCCGAGTTGGACTATTTACATACTGCTCGAGAAAACCCTCCTGGATGCTCCTTACAAATTCTGCTCCATCTAGACCTCTAACACTAAGTGAATCCCAGTCAATGTTGGGAAAATTAAAATCTCCTATCACCACCACCCTGTTGCTCCTACATCTTTCCATAATCTGTTTACATATTTGTACCTCTATCTCACGCTCGCTGTTGGGAGGCCTGTAGTACAGCCCCAACATTGTTACCGCACCCTTCCTATTTCTGAGTTCTGTCCATATTGCCTCACTGCTCGAGTCCTCCATAGTGCCCTCCTTCAGCACAGCTGTGATATCCTCTTTGACCAGTAATGCAACTCCTCCACCCCTTTTACCTCTCTCTCTATCCCGCCTGAAGCATCAATATCCTGGGATATTTAGTTTTCAATCGTGCCCTTCCCTCAACCAAGTCTCAGTAATAGCAATAACATCATACTCCCAGGTACTAATCCAAGCCCTAAGTTCATCTGCCTTACCTACTACACTTCTTGCATTAAAACAAATGCACCTCAGACCACCAGTCCCTTTGCGCTCATCATCTGCTCCCTGCCTACTCTTTCCCCTAGTCACGCTGACTTCATTATCTAGTTCCTTACTGGCTTTAGTTACTACCTCCTTACTGTCCACTCAACTCCTCATTTGGTTCCCATCCCCCTGCGGGAGATGCGGAGAAATTTCTTCACTCAAAAGGTTTTGAATCTTTGGAATTCTCTACCCCAGAGAGTTGTGGATGCGCCATCATAGAATATATTTAAGGCTGAGATAGACAGATCTTTGGTCTCTCAGCGAATCAAGAAATATGGGGAGCAGGCGGGAAAGTGCAGTTGAAGCCCAAGGACAGCCATGATCATATTGAACGGCGGAGCAGGCTCAGCAGACTGTGTAGTCTATTCCTGCTTCTATTTCTTATGTTCTTTAAGAGCAAAGGGATCTGTGAGTACAGATACACCAATCATTAAAAGTAGAAATCCAGGTTAATAAGGCCATAAACAGATCAAACAAAGCATTGGGGTTCAGAATCACAGAATAATACAGTGCTGAAGAGGCCCTTCGGCCCATCGAGTCTGCACCGATGCATTAAAACACCTGACCTGTCTACCTAATCCCATTTACCTTGGCCCATAGCCTTGAATGTTATGACGTGCCAAGTGCTCGTCCAGGTACTTTTTAAAGGATGTGAGGCAACCTGCCTCTATCACCCTCCCAGGCAGGGCATTCCAGACCGTCACCACCCACTGGGTAAAACAGTTCTTCCTCAAATCCCCCTTAAACCTCCCGCCCCTCACCTTAAACTTGTGACCCCTCGTAACTGACCTTTCAACTAAGGGGAACAGCTGCTCCCTATCCACCCTGTCCATGCTCCTTAATCTTGTACACCTAGATCAGGTCACCCCTCAGTCTTCTGTGCTCCAGCGAGAACAACCCAAGCCTATCCAACCTCTCCTCATAGCTTAAATGTTCCATCCCAGGCAACATCCTGGTCAAACGCCTCTGCACATCTTCCAATGCAGTCACATCCTTCCTGTAATGTGGCCACCAGAGCTGCACACAGTACTCCAGCTGTGGCCTTACCAAAGTTCTGTGCAACTCCAACATGACCTCCCTGCTTTTGTAATCTATGCCTCGATTGATAAAGGCAAGTGTCCCATATGCCTTTTTCACCACCCTATTAACCTGCCCTTCTGCCTTCAGAGATCTATGGACAAACACGCCAAGGTCCCTTTGCTCCTCGGAACTTCCCAGTGTTAGGCCATTCATTGAATACTTCCATGTCACATTACTCCTTCCAAAGTGTATCACCTTACACTTTTCAGGGTTAAATTCCATCTGCCACTTTTCTGCCCATTTGACCATCCCGTCTATATCTTCCTGTAACCCAAGACACTCCACCTCACTGTTAACCACTCAGCCAATCTTTGTCATCCGTGAACTTACTGATCCTAGCCCCCCCCATAGTCATCTATGTCGTTTATATAAATGACAAACAATAGGGGACCCAGCACAGATCCCTGTGGTACGCCACTGGACACTGGCTTCCAGTCACTAAAACAGCCTTCTGTCATCACTCTCTCTCCTACAGCTAAGCCAATTTTGAATCCACCTGATCAAGTTACCTTGTATCCCGTGTGCATTTGCTTTCTTGACAAGTCTCCCATGTGGGACCTTGTCAAAGGCTTTGCTGAAATCCATGTGAACTACATCAACTGCACTACCCTCATCTACACACCTGGTCACATGCTAAAAATATTCAATCAAATTTGTTTGGCATGACCTCCCTCTGACAAATCCATGCTGACTATTCCTAATCAAATTTTGCCTCTCCAAGTGGAGGTAGATTCTCTCCTTCAGAATTTTCTCCAATAGTTTCCCTACCACTGATGTGAGACTCACTGGTCTATAGTTCCCTGGCTTATCTCTACAACCTTTCTTAAATCGTGGGACCACATTAGCTGTTCTCCAGTCCTCTGGCACCTCTGGCAGAGGAATGGAGAGTGGCAAATGTGACACCATTATTCAAGAAAGGGTGTAAGGACAGTCCTCTTAACTACAGGCCAGTTAGTTTATCAATGGTGGGCAAGGTTTTAGAAATAATAATCAGGGAAAATATCAACGGACACTTAAAGTGGTTTGAGTTAATTAGGGATAGCATTCATCTGTGCTATTCTCCTATTTCTATACTCGCTAGCACGCGGCACTGGGAGTAATCCAGAGATTACAATCCGAGAGGTCCTGCTTTTTAGTCTACTGCCTAACTCCCTGAATTCTTAATGCAAAACCTCATCCCTCTTTCTACCTATGTTATTGGTACCAACATGTACCATGACCTCTGCCTTATCACTCTCCCCCTTCAGGATGCCCTGCAGCCGCTGAGTGACATCCCGGACCCTGGCACCAGGGAGGCAACACACCATCCTGGAGTCACGTTGACAGCCACAGTAGCGCCTATCTGTTCCCCTGACTATAGAATCCCCTATTACTATTGCTCTTCCTCTCTTTCCCCCTTCCTGTGCAGACAGGCTGCTTGCGGTGCCTGAAGCTTGGCTCTGTCCACACTCCCTGGAGGCACCACCCTCATCAGCCTCCAAAATGGAATACCGATTTGCAAGCGGGACCCCAGGGGACTCCTGAACTACCTGCCTGATTCTCTTGGACTGCCTGGTGGTCACCCATTCCCTTCCTTCCTCAAGTCCCTTCAGCTGCGGTGTGACCACCTCTTTATACGTGCTATCCACAATGCTCTCAGACCCGTGGATGCTCCACAGTGTTTCGAGCCACCGTTCCAGCTCTGAAACCCGAGCTTCCAGGAGCTGCAGCTGGACACACTTCCTGCACGCATGCTGGTCCCAGGGACTGGAAATGTTCCCAGATTCCCACATGCAGCAAAAGGAGCGAACCATGGCTTCAAGCTCTCCTGCCATGTCTAAACCATTTAAATTTAAAACTTTAGAAGATTATAATTAAAAAAAACAACTAAGTCTTGCTAAAACAATGACTTACAATTCAATCCACTTTGAAAAATACCCACCAGGACTTACTCACCAGTCAGCTGTTCTCTTTGGAAACTCTCAGCTCCCCTCACTCTGAGGACCGGTGGGAAATGAAAGGAGCACCTCGCTCCCTCATCACCGAGCTCCCTCAGTCACCAAACTTCCACTTTAACACTCTAATGCAACCCAAGTCAGCACTCCAGTGCAAACAAAACTCACGTCGCTTCACTTCATGTAGCTCCTCCCTTTCCACCAACCAAGACCCCAAACACTGCTTCCAGGTAAAAAAGCAATTTATTTGTACTATTTTTAATTTAGTGTACAATACTCGCTGTTCACAATGCGGTCTTATCTACAATGAGGAAAACAAACACAGATTGGGTGATGGCTTTGCGGAAAGCCTCTGTTCGGTCCACAAGCATGACCCTGAGTTTCCAGTTGCCTGTCATTTTAATTATCTGCCCCACTCCCACTCTGACCATTCTGTTCTTGGCCTCCTACACTTTTCCAATGAAGCTCTACATTAACTCAAGGAACTGCACCTCATCTTTTGATTAGGCACTGACAGCCTTCTGGACTCAGCATTGAGTTCAAACATTCAGATCGTAACCTCTGCCACCATTTTTTCTGGATGGCAGCTTTTGGTGATGATTCTGCTTTTCCCCATTTACATCTCTTCCAGACCTATCTTATCTTGCCCCATTATATAAAGAGCAAGAGGGTAACGAGGGAAAGGGTTGGCCCACTCAAGGACAGAGAAGGGAATCTATGTGTGGAGCCAGAGGAAATGGGCGAGGTACTAAATGAGTACTTTGCATCAGTATTCACCAAAGAGAAGGACTTGGTGGATGATGATCCTAGGGAAGGGAGTGTAGATAGTCTCAGTCATCTCATTATCAAAAAAGAGGAGGTGTTGGGTGTCTTGCAAAGCATTAAGGTAGATAAGTCCCCAGGGCCTGATGGGATCTACCCCAAAATACTGAGGGAGGCAAGGGAAGAAATTGCTGGGGCCTTGACAGAAATCTTTGCATCCTCATTGGCTACAGGTGAGGTCCCAGAGGACTGGAGAATAGCCAATGTTGTTCCTTTGTTTAAGAAGGGTAGCAAGGATAATCCAGGAAATTATAGGCCGGTGAGCCTTATGTCAGTGGTAGGTAAATTATTAGAGAGGATTCTTCGGGACAGGATTTACTCCCATTTGGAAACAAACAAACTTATTAGTGAGAGAGAGCATGGTTTTGTGAAGGGGAGGTCGTGTCTCACTAACTTGATCGAGTTTTTTGAGGAAGTGACGAAGATGATTGATGAAGGAAGGGCAGTGGATGTTATCTATATGGACTTCAGTAAAGCCATTGACAAGGTCCCTCATGGCAGACTGGTACAAAAGGTGAAGTCACACGGGATCAGAGGGGAGCTGGCAAGATAGATACAGAACTGGCTCAGTCATAGAAGACAGAGGGTAGCAGTGGAAGGGTGCTTTTCTGAATGGAGGGATGTGACTAGTGGTGTTCAGCAGGGATCAGTGCTGGGACCTTTGCTCTTTGGAGTATATATAAATGATTTGGAGGAAAATGTAGCTGATCTGATTGGTAAGTCTGCGGACGACGCAAAGGTTGGTGGAGTTGCGGACAGTGATGAGGATTGTCAGAGGATACAGCAGGTTCTAGATCGGTTGGAGACTTGGGCGGAAAAATGGCAGATGGAGTTTAATCCGGACAAATGTGAGGTAATGCATTTTGGAAGGTCTAATGCAGGTGGGAAGTATACAGTAAATGGCAGAACCCTTAGGAGTATTGACAGGTAGAGAGATCTGGGCGTACAGGTCCACAGGTCACTGAAAGTGGCAACGCAGGTGGATAAGGTAGTCAAGAAGGCATACGGCATGCTTGCCTTCATTGGTCGGGGCATAGAGTATAGAAATTGGCAAGTCATGCTGCAGCTGTACAGAACTTTAGTTAGGCCACACTTAGAATATTGTGTGCAATTCTGGTCGCCACACTACCAGAAGGACGTGGAGGCTTTGGAGAGGGTACAGAAGAGGTTTACCAGGACGTTGCCTGGTCTGGAGGGCATTAGCTATGAGGAGAGGTTGGATAAAATCGGATTGTTTTCACTGGAACGACGGAGGTGGAGGGGCGACATGATGGAGGTTTACAAAGTTATGAGCGGCATGGACAGAGTGGATAGTCAGAAGCTTTTTCCCAGGGTGGAAGAGTCAGTTACTCAGGGACATAGGTTTAAGGTGAGAGGGGCAAAGTTTAGAGGGGATGTGCAAGGCAAGTTCTTTACACAGAGGGTGGTGAGTGCCTGGAACTTGCTGCCGGGGGAGGTGGTGGAAGCAGGTACGATAGCGATGTTTAAGAGGTATCTTGACAAATACATGAATAGGATGGGAATAGAGGGATACGGTTCCCGGAAGTGCAGAAGGTTTTAGTTTAGGCAGGCATCAAGGTCGGTGCAGGCTTGGAGGGCCGAATGGCCTGTTCCTGTGCCGTACTGTTCTTTGTTCTTTACGCAGAGGGTGGTGGGTGCCTGGAACGCGTTGCCAGCGGAGGTGGTAGATGCGGGCACGATGGCGTCTTTTAAGATGTATCTAGACAGATACATGAATGGGCAGGAAGAAAAGAGATACAGACCCTTAGAAAATAGGCGACATGTTTAGATAGAGGATCTGGATCGGCGCAGGCTTGGAGGGCCGAAGGGCCTGTTCCTGTGCTGTAATTTTCTTTGTTCTTTGTTCTATTATTATCACCCTTTGCACCAACATCCCTTTTGTCATTTAATCTCTGCCTCCTTCCACCCTGTCTCAGAGCATCCCTTTTGTTCTTCATTTCTCCACCCCCACCCACTTCCCCGTCTCTGTACTTGCTCAAGACCTGTTACATCTCTATCTTTTTTCAATCTTGCTGAAAAATCATCAACCTGAAACGTTAACTCTGTTTCTCTTTCCACAGATGCTTCCTGACCTGCTGAGTTTTTCCAGCATTTTGTGTTTTTATTTCAGATTTCCAGCATTCACAGTATTTTGCTTTTGAACCAGCACTCGAATTTTGAGGCACAGCAAGGTCTAATTAACGTTTGATTCTCCTTTAGAGATGCAGAGGAACTCGACGCAAAGAGAGCACAGCCTGCTGAGGATTTCAATATTGTTACGCTGGCTGAGGGGAATGTGACTACTGTAAGTACTGGATTTCTTGACGGAATCCTTTGCTCTGCAATTCTTGTAATAAGTATCTGATTACATTCACAAAGCATTCTTGTCTTACCTTGAGATCCAGGAGGTGTTTGATCATTTCATCTCCTCTAATTTAATGTTTTACTCTGGATAACCAGAGGTGAGCTTGAGCAGGGTTTGATATTGCCAGTCGTGGCACTTTGCTGGGGCACGAGAATAGATATAGCTTGTGCTGGGGAGCTTATCTCACCTGTATGGTGGAGTGTAAACTAGATATTCCCCACATAGAAAAGCTGTCCGAGGCAGTGCTCCACAACTTCACAGAAAGACTGGCAAGACATGAATACAAGTTATCAAGATGCTGAGCCAGGGATGGTGCAGGTCACCGGGTCATTAATGGGGGTGGGTGCAGGTCACCAGGTTGTCTCGCAAATCAGGTGACTTCAAATCTCCAGAGTTCTTATAGAACCATAGAAAGGTTATGGCACAGAAAGAGGCCACTCGGCCCATCATGCCTGCGCCAGCTGAAAAAACTAGCCGCCCCATTTTATTGAAATCGTTCAGTAATTTAGTCAGACGACATATACTGTTGACTGAGTTCATTATATTAGAGACCCGGTCAGATGCTGGAGGTAGTGACGAGCAGCACAGTGTGACTGCTCCCCTGGGTAATGGTGAGCAGTGCAGTATGACTGCTCGCCCAGAAAATGGTGAGCAGAGTGAATGCTGCCTGGGTACTGGTGAGCAAAGTAATGTGACTGGTCTGCTGGGTAATGGCAAACAGAATGACTGCTGCTTGGGTAATGGTGAGCAGAGCAGTGTGACTGCTCCCCGGGGTATTGGTGAGCAGAGCAGTGTGACTGTTCCTCTGGGTAATGGTGAGAAGCGCAGTGTGATTGCATCTGGGTAATGGTGAAAAGCGCAGTGTGACAGCTTCTTGGGAAATGGTGCGTAGAGCAGTGTGATTGCTCTACTTAATAATGGTGAGCAGAGTAGTGGGAATGCTCCTCCGGGTAATGGTGAACAGAGCAGTGTGACTATTCATAGGAACATAGGAGCAGGAGTAGGCCATTCAGCCCATGAAGTCTGCTCCGCCATTCAATACGACCATGGCTGATCATCCACTTCAATGCCTTTTTCCCCACACTATCCTCATATTACCTTATGTCATTGGTATTTAGAAATCTGTCAATCTCTGCTTTAAACATACTCAATCACTGAGCTTCCACAGCCCTCTGGGGTAGAGAATTCCAAAGATTCACAACCCTCTGAATAAAGAAATTTCTCCTCATCTCTGTCGTAATTGGCTTCGCCTTTATTTTGAAATTGTGTCCCCTGGTTCTAGACTCCCCAACCAGGGGAAACATCTTAGCTGCAGCTACCCTGTCTATCTCTTGAAGTATTTTGTAGGTTTCAATGAGATCACCTCTGATTCTTCAAAACTGTAGAGAATACAGGCCCAGTTTCCCAATCTCTCTTCATAGGACAGTTCCACCATCCCGGGAACAAGTCCGGTAAACCTTTGTTGCACTCCCTCCATGGCAATAATATCCTTCTTAAGGTAAGGGGACCAAAACTGCACACATTACTCCAGGTGTGGTCAAACCAAGGTTCTATACAATTGTCGAAGAGACTTAGTAGTTGGCAGGAAAAAAGACAGAGGCGCAAGGGGAGAGCCAACTGTGCAACAGCCCCAACAAACAAATTTCTCTGCAGCACCTGTGGAAGAGCCTGTCACTCCAGAATTGGCCTTTATAGCCACTCCAGGTGCTGCTTCACAAACCACTGACCACCTCCAGGCGCGTATCCATTGTCTCTCGAGATAAGGAGGCCCAAAAGAAAGATACAATTGAAGCAAGACTTCACTACTCCTGTACTCAAACCATCTTGTGATAAAGGCTAACATACCATTAGCCTTCTTGATTGCTTGCTGCACCTGCATGTTAGCTTTCAGTGACTTATTGACAAGGACACCCAGGTCCCTTTGGATATCTACACTTTCTAATCTCTTACCATTTAAGAAATACTCTGCTCATCTATTCCTCCTACCAAAGTGGATAACCTCACATTTTTCCACATTATATTCCATCTGCCACGTTCTTACCCACTCACTAAGTCTTCCTAAATCCCCTTGAAGCTGCTTTGCATCTTCCTCACAACGTGCATTCCCACCTAGTTTTGTGTCATCTGCAAACTTGAAAATATGACATTTGGCTTCCACATCCAAATCATTGATATATAGTGTGAAAAGCTGGGGCCCAAGCACTAATCCCTGCGGTACCCCACTAGTCACAGCCTGCCCATGTGAGAATGACCCGTTTATTCCTATTCTCTGTTTTCTGCCTGTTAACCAATCCTTAATCCATGCCAGCATATTACCTTGTATCCCATGTGCTATAATTTTGTTAACCAACCTCCTGTGGGGGACTTTATCAAAGGCCTATTGAAAATCCAAGTATACACGACAACTGACTCCCCTTTATCAATTCTGTTAGTAACCTGCTCAAAAAACTCCAACAGGTTCATCAAACATGATTTCCCATTCATAATTTTCTTTTTCATTCATGGCATGTGGGCATCGCCGGCTAGGCCAGCATTTATTGCCCATCCCAATTGCCCTTGAGAAGGTGGTGGTGAGCTGCCTTCTTGAACTGCTGCAGTCCATGTGAGGTAGGTACACCCACAGTGCTGTTGGGAAAGGAGTTCCAGGATTTTGACCCAGCGACAGTGAAGGAACAGTGATATAGTTCCAAGTCAGGATGGTGTGTGACTTGGAGGGGAATTTGCAGTTTGTGCTGTTTCCATGCATTTGCTGCCCTTGTCCTTCTAGTTTGTAGAGGTCGCGGGTTTGGAAGGTGCTGTCGAAGGAGCTTTGGTGCATTGCTGCAGTGCATCTTGTAGATGGTACACACGCTGCCACTGTGCGTCGGTGGTGGAGGGAGTGAATGTTTGTGGATGGGCTGCCAATCAAGTGGGCTGCTTTGTCCAGGATGGTGTCGAGCTTCTTGAGTGTTGTTGGAGTTACACCCATCCAGGCAAGTAGAGAGTGGAGAGAATACTGAGAAGTGTACAGGAAGTGAGGGACCTTGGAATGAATGTCCACAGATACCTGAAGGTAGCAGCACAGGTCGATAAGGTGGTTAAGAAGGCAGATGGAATCCTTTCCTTTATTAGCCGAGGTATAGAATATTAGAGCAGAGAGGTTATGCTGGAACTGTATTCTTTCTTTTGGGCCTCCTTATCTCGAGAGACAATGGATACGCGCCTGGAGGTGGTCATGGTTTGTGAAGCAGCGCCTGGAGTGGCTATAAAGGCCAATTCTAGAGTGACAGGCTCTTCCACAGGTGCTGCAGAGAAATTTGTTTGTCGGGGCTGTTGCACAGTTGGCTCTCCCCTTGCGCCGTTGTCTTTTTTCCTGCCAACTACTAAGTCTCTTCGACTTGCCACATTTTAGCCCTGTCTTTATGGCTGCCCGCCAGTTCTGGCGAACGCTGGCAACTGACTCCCACGACTTGTGATCAATGTCACAGGATTTCATGTCGCGTTTGCAGACGTCTTTAAAGCGGAGACGTGGACGGCCGGTGGGTCTGATACCAGTGGCGAGCACGCTGTACAATGTGTCTTTGGGGATCCTGCCATCTTCCATGCGGCTCACATGGCCAAGCTATCTCAAGCGCCGCTAACTCAGTAGTGTGTACAAGCTGGGGATGTTGGCCGCCTCGAGGACTTCTGTGTTGGAGATACGGTCCTGCCACCTGATGCCAAGTATTCTCCGGAGGCAGCGAAGATGGAATGAATTGAGACGTCGCTCTTGGCTGGCATACGTTGTCCAGGTTTCACAGGTCGGCGCAACATCGAGGGCCGAAGGGCCTGTACTGCGCTGTAATGTTCTATGTTCTAGGCCTCGCTGCCATAGAGCAAGGTACTGAGGACACAGGCCTGATGCACTCGGACTTTTGTGTTCCGTGTCAGTGCGCCATTTTCCCACACTCTCTTGGCCAGTCTGGACATAGCAGTGGAAGCCTTTCCCATGCGCTTGTTGATTTCTGCATCTAGAGACAGGTTACTGGTGATAGTTGAGCCTAGGTAGGTGAACTCTTGAACCACTTCCAGAGCGTGGTCGCCAATATTGATGGATGGAGCATTTCTGACGTCCTGCCCCATGATGTTCGTTTTCTTGAGGCTGATGGTTAGGCCAAATTCATTGCAGGCAGCCGCAAACCTGTCGATGAGACTCTGCAGGCACTCTTCAGTGTGAGATGTTAAAGCAGCATCGTCAGCAAAGAGGAGTTCCCTGATGAGGACTTTCCGTACTTTGGACTTCGCTCTTAGACGGGCAAGGTTGAACAACCTGTCCCCTGATCTTGTGTGGAGGAAAATTCCTTCTTCAGAGGACTTGAACGAATGTGAAAGCAGCAGTGAGAAGAAAATCCCAAAAAGTGTGGGTGCGAGAACACAGCCCTGTTTCACGCCACTCAGGATAGGAAAGGGCTCTGATGAGGAGCCACCATGTTGAATTGTGCCTTTCATATTGTCATGGAATGAGGTGATGATACTTAGTAGCTTTGGTGGACATCCGATCTTTTCCAGTAGTCTGAAGAGACCACGTCTGCTGACGAGGTCAAAGGCTTTGGTGAGATCAATGAAAGCAATGTAGAGGGGCATCTGTTCACGGCATTTCTCCTGTATCTGACGAAGGGAGAACAGCATGTCAACAGTCGATCTCTCTGCACGAAAGCCACACTGTGCCTCAGGGTAGACGCGCTCGGCCAGCTTCTGGAGCCTGTTCAGCGCGACTCGAGCAAAGACTTTCCAACTGTATAACTCATTGGTTAGCCCACAACTTGAGTACTGTGTACAGTTCTGGTCACCTCATTACAGAAAGAATATAGTGGCACTAGAGAGGGTACAGAGGAGATTTACGAGGATGTTGCCAGGACTGGAAAAATGCAGCTATGAGGAAAGATTGGATAGGCTGGGGTTGTTCTCCTTGGAACAGGGAAGGCTGAGGGGAGATTTCATTGAAATGTACAAAATTTTGAGGGGCCTGGAAAAAGTGGATGTGAAGGGCCGATTTACCTTAACAGAGAGGTCAGTGACTAGGGGGCATAGATTTAAACTGATTGGTAAAAAGATTAGAGGGGACATGAGGAAAGGTTTTTCACCCGGAGGCTGGCGGGGGTCTGGAACTCACTGCCTGAAAGGGTAGTTGAGGCAGAGACCCTCAACTCATTCAAAAGGAGTCTGGATCTGTACCTCAAGTGCCGTAACCTGCAGGGCTAAGGACCAAATGCTGGAAGGAGGGATTAGGTTGGGTGGCTCGCTTTTTTGGCCGGCGCAGACACGATGGGCCAAGTGGCCTCCTTCTGTGCCATAAACTTGCTATGATTCTAAGATGGTTCTTAATCTTTGGAATTCACTTCCCCAGAGAACAATGGAGACTGTGTCATTGAATATATTCAAAGAACAGTACAGCATAGGAACAGACAATTCGGCCCTCCAAGCCTGCGCCAATCTTGATGCCTGCCTAAACTAAAACCTTCTGCACTTCCGGGGACCGTATCCCTCTATTCCCATCCTATTCATATATTTGTCAAGATACCTCTTAAACGTCATTATCGTACCTGCTTCCACCACCTCCCCCGGCAGCAAGTTCCAGGCACTCACCACCCTCTGTGTAAAGAACTTGCCTCGCACATCCCCTCTAAACTTTGCCCCTCTCAACTTAAACCTATGTCCCCTAGTAACTGACTCTTCCACCCTGGGAAAAAGCTTCTGACTATCCACTCTGTCCATGCCGCTCATAACTTTGTAAACCTCTATCATGTCACCCCTCCACCTCCGTCGTTCCAGTGAAAACAACCCGGGTTTATCCAACCTCTCCTCATAGCTAATGCCCTCCAGACCAGGCAACATCCTGGTAAACCTCTTCTGTACCCTCTCCAAAACCTCCACGTCCTTCTGGTAGTGTGGCGACCAGAATTGCACGCAATATTCTAAGTGTGGCCTAACTAAAGTTCTGTACAGCTGCAGCATGACTTGCCAAGTTTAATACTCTATGCCCCAACCGATGAAGGCAAGCATGCCGTATGCCTTCTTGACTACCTTATCCACCTGCGTTGCCACTTTCAGTGACCTGTGGAACTGTATGCCCAGATCGCTCTGCCTGTCAATACTCCTAAGGGTTCTACCATTTACTGTATACTTCCCACCTGCATTAGACCTTCCAAAATGCATTACCTCACATTTGTCCGGATTAAACTCCATCTGCCATTTCTCTGCGCAAGTGTCCAACCGACTATATCCTGCTGTATCCTCTGACAATCCTCATCACTGTCCGCAACTCCACCAACCTTTGTGTCGTCCGCAAAATTACTAATCAGACCAGCTACATTTTCCTCCAAATCATTTATATATACTCCAAAGAGCAAAGGTCCCAGCACTGATCCCTGCTGAACACCACTAGTCACATCCCTCCATTCAGAAAAGCACCCTTCCACTGCTACCCTCTGTCATCTATGACCGAGCCAGTTCTGTATCCATCTTGCCAGCTCACCTCTGATCCCGTGTGACTTCACTTTTTGTACCAGTCTGCCATGAGGGACCTTGTCAAAGGCTTTATTGAAGTCCATGTAGATAACATCCACTGCCCTTCCTTCATCAATCATCTTCGTCACTTCCTCAAAAAACTCGATCAAATTAGTGAGACACGACCTCCCCTTCACAAAACCATGCTGTCTCTCTCTAATAAGTTTGTTTGTTTCCAAATGGGAGTAAATCCTGTCCCGAAGAATCCTCTCTAATAATTTCCCTACCACTGACGTCAGGCTCACCGGCCTATAATTTCCTGGATTATTCTTGCTACCCTTCTTAAACAAAGGAACAACATTGGCTATTTTCCAGTCCTCTGGGACCTCATCTGTAGCCAACGAGGATGCAAAGATTTCTGTCAAGGCCCCAGCAATTTCTTCCCTTGCCTCCCTTAGTATTCTGGGGTAGATCCCATCAGGCCCTGGGGACTTATCTACCTTAATGCTTTGCAAGACACAGTCTTGCTTCAAGGTTCTGTTAGACATATTTTTGATGTACAAGGGAGTCAAGGGTTATGGGAGGCAAGCGGGAAGGTGAAGTTAAAGCCACAATCAGATTAACCATGATCTTATTGAATGGCAGAGCAGGTTTGAGGGGCTGAATGGCCTACACCTGCTCCCATATCTTATGTTCTTACTGAGTTTCACCTGCCACCTGCCTGCCAATTCCCAAGTATGTTCAAATCCTCCAGCTCCTGTTCAGCTTTTCAGACTACCACCATCATTAGATTTGTATCATCTGCAAATTTGGCCATTCTGCTTGTGACTCCTAGCTCCAGATCATTTGTCAAGATATTAAACAAAAGAGGTCCCAAAACAGATCAGTGTGTGAGCCCATATGTGACATTCTCCCAGGCTGATGACAAACCCCATACCACTGAAAAGGAGAGAGGGTGGCGTAGTTGTAATGTCACTGGACTAGTAATTCAGAGGCCCAGTCTAATGCACTGGGTTCATGTCAGCTTGTGGAATTTAAATTCAATTAATTAATTAAAAAAATTCTGGAACTGAAAGCTCATCTCTGTCATAGTTTAATGAAACTATCATCAATTGTTGTAAAAACCCATCTGGTTCACTGATGTCCTTTCGGGATGGAAATCTGCTCTCCTTACCTGGTCTGGCCTCCATGTGACTCCAGACCCACAGAAATGTGGTTGACTGTTAACTGACCTCTCAAATGACCTAGCAAGCCACTCAGTTCAAGGGCAATTAGGGATGAGCAACAAATGCTGGAAAAAACTGCCCACCGTGTTCCTCGGTCAACCAATTATGTATCCATTATAACATTTTTCTACTGGTTCCCACATTATTTTTATTACCAGCCTTTCCGGAAGAACTGAAATCCAAGTACATCATACCCATTGCCTTACCCCTTTCAATTTTGTTTGTCATGCCTTCAAGGAATACCAGTAACTTAAACTGACAAGATCCCGCCTTCGTGATCCATATTGGTGATCTTTTCTGATTTTATTTCTTTCCAGATGTTCCTTGATCATATTTTAAATGAAGCCTTCCATAAATTGACCAACAATAGGCGTATAACTCCCTGATCTGTCGTTTCCTTTCTTAAAAACAGGAGTAACATCTGCCTCTCTACAGTATTAAGTGATTTCTAAAAGCTATGTACCATACAAACATAAGAATTAGGAGCAGGAGTAGGCCACTCGGCCCCTTGAGCCTACTCCACCATTCAACAAGATCATGGCTGATCTGATTGTAACCTCAACTCCACATTCCCACTGCCCCTGATAACCTTTCACCCTCTTGCTCATCAAGAATCTGTCTACTTCTGCGTTAAAAATATTCCAAGACTCTGCTGCCACCAGCTTTTGAGGGAGAGTTCCAAATACTCATGACCCTCTGAGAGAAAAACATTCTCCTTATCTCTGTCTTAAATGGGCGACCACTTATTTTTAAACACTGACCCCGAGTTCTAGATTCTTCCACATCCACCATGTAACGACCCCTCAGGACCTTATATGTTTCAATCAAGCCGCCTCTTACTCTTGTATACTCCAGCGGATACAAGCCTAGCCTGTCCAACCTTTCTTCATAAGACAACCCATCCATTCCAGGATAAAAGCAAAATACTGCGGATGCTGGAAATCTGAAACAAAAACAAGAAATGCTGGAATCACTCAGCAGGTCTGGCAGCATCTGTGGAAAGAGAAGCAGAGTTAACGTTTCGGGTCAGTGACCCTTCTTCGGAAGGGTCCATTCCAGGTATTAGTCTAGTGAACCTTTTCTGAACTGCTTCCAACGCATTTACATCCTTCCTTAAATAAGGAGACCAATACAGTACACAGTCCTCCAGAAATGATCTCACCAGTGGCCTGTATAGCTGAAGTATAACCTTTTGTATTTGATTCCCCTCGCAATAAATGATAACATTCTGTTAGCTTTCCTAATGACTGACTGTACCTGCATACTAGCCTTTTGCAATTCATGCACTAGGACACCCAGATCCCTCTGCATCTCAGAGCTCTGCAATCTTTCACCATTTAGATAATATGCTTCTTTGTTATTCTTCCTGCAAAATGGACAATTTCACATTTTCCCACATTATACTCCATTTGCCAGGTCTTTGCCCACTCACTTAACCTATCGATATCCCTTTGTAGCCTCGTTATGTCCTCTTCACAAGTTACTTTCCTACCTATCTTTGTGTCATCAGCAAATTGAGCAAACATACCTTTGGTCCCTTCATCCAAGTCATTTATTTGAATTGTAAAAAGTTGAGGCCCCAGCACTGATCCCTGTGGCACACCACTCATGCCAACCAGAAAATGACCCATTTATGACTGCTCTCTCATAGAGTCAGAGTTATACAGCACAGAAACAGCCATCAAGCACCTATCTATTCTAATCCCATTTTCCAGCACTAGGCCCTTGGCCTTGTATGCTATGGCGTTTCAAGTGCTCATCTAAATACTACTTAAATGTTGTCAGGGTTCCTGCCTCTATTACCTCTTCAGGTAGTGTGTTCCAGATTCCAACCACCCTCTGGGTGAAAAATGTTTTCCTCAAATCCCCTCTAAACCTCCTGCCCCTTACCTTAAATCTATGCCCCCAGGTTATTGATCTCTCCGCTAAGGGAAAAAGTTTCTTCCTATCTATCCTATCAATGCCCCTCATAATTTTGTACACCTCAATCAGGTCCTCCCTCAACCTTCTCTGCTCTAAGGAAAACAACCCGAGGCTATCCAGTGTCTCTTCATAGCTGAAATGCTCCAGCCCAGGCTGCATCCTGGTGAATCTCCTCTGCAACCTCTCCAGTGCAATCACATCCTTCCTATAGTGTGGTGACCAGAACTGTATACAGTACTCCAGCTGTGGCCTAACTAGTGTTTTATACAGCTCCATCATAATCTCCCTGCACTTATATTCTATGCCTCGGCTAATAAAGGCAAGTATCACTTTGGTAGGAAGAAGAAAAAGGCAGATTATTATTTAGATGGAGAAAGACTACAAAATACTGCAGTACAGAGGGATCTGGGTGTTCTTGTACATGAAACACAAAAAGTTAGCATGCAGGTGCAGCAGGTAATTAGGAAGGCAAATGGAATTTTGGGCTTTATTGCTAGGTTAGAGTTTAAAAATATGGAACTCTTGTTACAACTGTACAGGGTGTTGGTGAGGCCATGCCTCGAGTACTGCGTCCCCATATTTAAGGAACGATATACTAGCATTGGAGGCAGTGCAGAAAAGGTTCACTAGGCTGATTCCTGGGATGAAGGGGTTGTCTGATCAAGAACGGCTAAACAGGTTAGGCCTTTATTCATTGGAGTTTAGAAGAATGAGAGGTGATCTTATTGAAACATAGAAGATTTTAAGAGGGCTTGACAGGGTAGATATTGAGAATATGTTTCCACTGGTGGGGGAATCTCGAACTAGGGGACATAGTTACAGAATAAGGAGGCACACATTTGAACTGAGATGCAAAGGAATTTCTTCTCTCAGAGGGTGGTGAATCTCTGGAATTCACTACCTCAGAGAGTTGTGGAGGCTAGGTCATTGAATGTATTTAAGGAGGAGGTAGATAGATTTTTGAAATCCTGGGGAGACGGAGAGTGGGTATAATGGGTACGTACTCCGATTGGCAGGATGTAACTAGGATGATCCCCGCAGGGATCAACGTTTGGGCCTCAATTATTCACATTAATCATTAACGACTTGGATGATGGCATAGTAAGTCATATATCCAAATTTGCTGATGATACAAAGTTAGGCAGCATTGTAGACAGTCTGGATGATAGCATAAAATTGCAAAGAGATATTGACAGACTAGGTGAGTGGGCAAAACTGTGGCAGATGGATTTCAATGTGGGCAAGTGTGAGATTATCCATTTTGGACCAGAAAAAGATAGAGCAGGGTACTTTCTAAATGGGAAGAGGTTAAGTACAGTAGATGTCCAAAGAGACTTGGAGGTTCAGGTGCATAGATCTTTAAAATGCACGAGCAAGTGCAGAAAATAATCAAAAAGGCTAATGGAATGCTAGCCTTTATATCTAGAGGACTGAAGTATAAAGACACAGAGGTTATGCTGCAGCTGTACAAAACCCTGGTTAGACCCCACTTGGAGTACAGTGAGCAGTTCTGGGCACCACACCTTAGGAAGGATATATTGGCCTTGGAGGGAGTGCAACGTAGGTTTACAAGAATGATACCTGGACTACAGGGGTTAGGTTACGAGGAGAGATTACACAAATTAGGCCTGTTTTCGCTAGAACTTAGAAGGTTAAGGGGTGATCTGATTGAAGTCTTCAAGATATTAACAGGAAAAGACAGGCTAGATAAAGATAAACTATTTCCACTGGTTGGAGATTCTAAAACTAGGGGGCATAGTCTAAAAATTAGGACCAGACCGTTCAGGAGAGATGTTAGGAAGCACTTCTTCACACAAAGGGTGGTAGAGGTTTGGAACTCGCTCCCACAAACAGCAGTTGAAGCTAGAACAGTTGTTAATTTGAAATCTGAGGTAGATTTTTGTTAAACAAAGATATTAAGGGATATGGGCCAAAGGCAGGTATATGGAGTTAGACCACGGATCAGCTATGATCTCATCTAATGGTGGGACAGGCTCGAGGGGCTGAATGACCTACTCCTGTTCCTATCTTCCTATGTTCCTATGTTATGTGGAGCAGGCCCGAAAGAGGAGTTGAGAGCTGGGACAGATCAGCCATGATCTTATTGAATGGCAGTGCAGGCTTGTGGGGCTAAATGGCCTACTCCTGCTCCTATTTCTTATGTTCTTCTCATGTTCCGATCCTATATGCCATCCTAACCACCTTATCTACCTGTGCTGCTGCCTTCCATGATCTATGGACAAGTACACCAAGGTCCCTCTGACCCTCTGTACTTCCTCGGGTCCTACCATCCATTGTATATTCCCTTGCCTTGTTAGTCCTCCCAAAATGCATTACCTCACAGTTCTCAGGATTAAATTCCATTTGCCACTGCTCCGCCCATCTTACCAGCCCATCTATATCGTCCTGCAATCTAAGGCTTTCCTCCTCCCTGTTTACGACACCACCAATTTTCATGTCATCTGCGAACTTACTGATCATACCTCCTATATTCACGTCTAAATCATTAATGTACACTAAAATCAGCACGGGTCCCAGCACCGATCCCTGTGGTACACCACTGGTCTCAGGCTTCCACACGCAAAAACAACCCTCGACCATCACCCTCTGCCTCCTGCCACGAAGCCAATTTTGGATCCAGTTTGCCAAATTGCCCTAGATTTCATGGGCTCTTACCTTCTTAACCAATCTCCCATACGGGACCTTATCAAAAGCCTTACAGAAGTCCATGTATACTACATCAACTGCCTTAACCTCATCTACACATCTAGTCACCTCCTCGAAAAATTCAATCAAGTTAGTTAGACATGATCTCTCCCTGACAAAGCCATGCTGACTATCCCTGATTAATCCCTGCCTCTCCAAGTGGAGATTAATCCTGTCCCTCAAAGGTTTTTCCAGTAGTTTCCATACTGCTGATGTTAGACTCATTGGCCTATAATTACCTGGTTTATCCCTGCTACCCTTCTTGAATAATGGTCCCACATTCGCTGTCCTCCAATCCTCTGGTACCTCTCCTGTGGCCACAGAGGATTTGAAAATTTGAGTCAGAGCCCCTGCTATCTCCTCCCTTGCCTCACATAACAACCTGGGATACAACTAGGGCGGCACAGTGGCGCAGTGGTTAGCACCGCAGCCTCACAGTTCCAGGGACCCGGGTTCGATTCCGGGTACTGCCTGTGTGGAGTTTGCAAGTTCTCCCTGTGTCTGCGTGGGTTTTCTCCGGGTGCTCTGGTTTCCTCCCACAAGCCAAAAGACTTGCAGGTTGATAGGTAAATTGGCCATTATAAATTGTCACTAGTATAGGTAGGTGGTAGGGAAATATAGGGACAGGTGGGGATGTTTGGTAGGAATGTAGGATTAGTATAAATGGGTGGTTGATGTTCGGCACAGACTCGGTGGGCCGAAGGGCCTGTTTCAGTGCTGTATCTCTAATCTAATCTAATCTCATCTGGGCCTGGGGATTTATCCACTTTTAAGCCCACTAAAACATCTAATACTTCCTCCCTTTCAATGATAATTTGTTCAAGTATATCACAATCCCCTTCCCTGATCTCTACACCTACATCGTCCTTCTCCATAGTGAACACAGATTAAAAGTAATCATTTAAAACCTCACCTATGTCCTCCAGCTCCACCACAGATTGCCACTCTGATCCCTAATGGGCCCTATGCTTTCCCTGGTTATCCTCTTGCCCTTAGGATTTTTCTTTACCTTCACAGAATCACAGAATAATATAGTGCAGAAGAGGCCCTTCGGCGCATCGAGTCTGCACCGATGCATTAAAGACATCTGACCTGCCTAACTAATCCCATTTGCCAGAACTTGGCCCATAGCCTTGAATGTTATGACATGCCAAGTGCTCATCCAGGTACTTTTTAAAGGATGTGAGGCAACCTGCCTCTACCACCCTCCCGGGCAGTGCATTCCAGACCGTCACCACCCTCGGTAAAAAAAGTTCTTCCTCAAATTCCCCTTAAACCTCCTGCCCCTCACCTTAAACTTGTGTCCCCTCGTAACTGACCCTTCAACTAAGGGAAACAGCTGCTCCCTATCCACCCTGTCCATGCCCCTCATAATCTTGTACACCTCGATCAGGTCACCCCTCAATTTTCTCTGCTCCAGCGAAAACAACCCAAGCCTATCCAACCTCTCTTCATAGCTTAAATGTCCCATCCCAGGCACCATCCTGGTGAATCGCCTCTGCACCCCCTCCAGTGCAATCACATCCTTCCTATAATGTGACGACCAGAATTGCACATAGTACCCCAGCTGTGGCCTTACCAAAGTTCTATACAATTCCAACATGACCTCCCTGCTTTTGTAATCTATGCCTCGATTGATAAAGGCAAGTGTCCCATATGCCTTTTTCACCACCCAATTAACCTGTCCTTCTGCCTTCAGAGATCTCTGGACAAGTTCCTCGGAACTTGCCTGCCAGTTTTTTTTCATGTCCCCTCTTTGCTCTCCTAATTATTTTTAAGTACCCCCTACGCTTTCTATACTCCTCTAGGGCCTCCGCTGTTTTCAGTGCTTTGAATTTGCCATAAGCCCTTTTTTTTTCCCTTATCCAATCCTCTATATCCTTTGACGTCCAGGGTTCCCTGAACTTGTTGGTCCTACCCTTCACCTTTACGGGAACATATTGGCCCTGAACTCTCACTAGTTCCTTTTTGAATGACTCCCACTGGTCTGATGTAGACTTTCCTACAAGTAGCTGCTCCCAGTCCAATTTGGCTAGATCCTGTTTTAACATATTGAAATCGGCCTTCCCCCAATTCAGTACTGTTATTTCCGGTCCCTCTTTGTTCTTTTCTATAACTACCTTAAATCTTACAGAGTTATGGTCACTATCCCCGAAATGCTCCACCACTGACAGTTCTACCACTTGTCTGGCTTCATTCCCCAGGATTAGGTCCAGTACCGTCCGTTCTCTTGTAGGACTTTCTACATACTGACTCAAAAAGTTCTCCTGTACGTACTTTAAGAATTCTGCCCCCTTTAAGCCTTTTGCACTCAGACTATCCCAGTTGATATTGGGGAAGTTGAAATCCCCTACTATTATTACCCTATTATTTTTACACCTCTCTGAAATTTGCCTACATATCTGCTCCTCTATCTCTCCCTGACTGTTTGGAGACCTCCCAGTACACTGGGAGTACACTTCCAGCCAAGTGATTGCCCCCTTTTTGTTTTTAAGTTCTACCCATATCGCCTCATTTGAGGAACCTTCAAAGATATCATCCCTCCTTACTGCAGTAATTGACTCCTTGATCAACAGTGCAATGCCACCTCCTCTTTTACACCTTCCCCTGTCAGGCCTGAAGATTCTATACCCTGAAATATTGAGCTGCCAGTCCTGCCCTTTCCTCAACCATGTCTCTGTGATAGCAATAATGTCATAATCCCATGTGCTAATCATCGCCCTCAATTTATCTGCCTTACAAGTCAGACTCATTGCTTTAAAATAGATTAAATCCAGCTTTGCATTATTCGCTTGCGCCTTAAGAGGCCTATATTTGCTCTGCCTTCCAGACTGACAGTTTCTCTTCTATATTTGACTGTGCCTCACCCCTTACTGTACCTCCATGCTGTATCCCATCCCCCTGCCAAATTAGTTTAAACCATCCCCCCTACCCCCCAACAGCACTCGCAAACCTCCCAGCTAGGATCTTGGTCCCGTTCCAGTTCAGGTGCAACTTGTCCAGGTCCCACCTTCGCCAGAAACAGACCCAGTGATCCAGGAAACTAAAGCCCCCCCTCCTGCACCATCTCTTCAGCCACGCATTCGTCTGCTCTATCCTTCTATTCCTATACTCATTCGCACGTGACACCAGGAGTAATCCAGAGATTACAACTTTTGAGGTCCTGCTTTTTAATCTGCTACCTAGCTCTCTAAATTGTTGTTGCAGGACCTCATCCCTCTTTCTACCTATGTCGTTGGTACCAATGTGTACCACGACCTCTGACTGTTCACCCTCACCCTTCAGAATGTCCTGCAGCCACTCCGTGACATCCTTGACCCTAGCACCAGGGAGGCAACGTAGCATCCTGGAGTCACCTTTGCGGCCGCAGAAACGCCTGTCTGTTCCCCTTACAATTGAATCCCCTATCACTATAGCCCTGCCACTCTTCTTCCTCCCCTCCTGTGCAACAGAGCCATCTGTGATGCCGTTGGCTCTTGCTGCTTTCCCCTGAGCCATCTCCCCCAACAATATCCAAAGCGATATATCTGTTCGAGAGGAGGATGGCCACAGGGGACTCCTGCACTACCTGCATTCCTCTACTCTGCCTGGTGGTCAGCCATTCCCTTCTTGCCTTTGCAGCATTTGCCTGCGGTGTGACCGCCTTGCTAAACGTGCTAGCCACGACGATCTCAGCATCGCAGATGCTCCACAGTGAATCCACCTGCAGCTCCAGCTCCGTAATGCGGGTAGCCAGTAGCTGCAGATGGATACACTTCTTGGTTGTCAGGGACACTGGAAACGTCCCTGATTTCCCACTTAGTGCAGGAGAAGCATATCATTGGTGTGAGCTCTCCTGCCATGACTTATGTTTAGATTACTTAGTTACTCCCTTTAATTAAAAAATACTAATTACGCTAGGGGCCTTGTTCTACTCCAAACACTACCCACTACAATCTAAAGTCCTTAATAAATTACACTAATTTAAAAAAACATACTTTAGTAGAACTCACCTTATCACTTATACGATAGGTTTTGAGGCTTTTTAAAAAAAAAAGAGAAGTTTCCCCTTATTTTTTAAAGCTATTTACAGGCACTAACAGCTGTTACTCACCAACCAATCACGTTGCAGCTTTCCTGTGATGTCACTTGACGTTTTTCTTCTTTTTTTCAAAACTCCAGCGCGCCTGGACTCCACTCTGCTCCGCTCCCGGCTAGCCAATCTTCTATCCATGCCAATATGTTACCCCCTACACCATGAGCTTTTATTTTCCACATAAGCCTTTGATGTGGCACCTTATCAAATGCCTTCTGGAAATCTATGTACAGTACATCCACTGGTTCCCCTTTATCCACAGCACATGTTACTTTTTCAAAGAGCTCCAATAAATTGGTTAATCACGATTTCCCTTTCACAAAACCATGTTGACTCTGCCTGATTACCTTAAATTTTTCTAAGTGCCCTGCTGTAACGTCTTTAATAATAGCTTCTAACATTTTCCCTGAGACAGATGTTAAGCTAACTGGCCTGTAGTTTCCTGCTTTTTGTCTCCCTCCCTTTTTTGAATAAAGGAGTTACATTGGCTATTTTCCAAACTAATGGAACTTTCCCCGAATCTCTGAAATTTTGGAAAATTAAAACCAATGCATCAACTATCTCATTAGCCACTTCTTTTAAGAACCTTTGATGAAGTCCATCAGGACCCGGAGACTTGTAACATAGAAAATAGGAGCAAGAGTAGGCCATTCGGCCCTTCAAGCCTCCTCCGCCATTCATTATGATCATGGCTGATCATCCAACTCAGTAACCTGTTCCCGCTTTCGCCCCATACCCTTTGATCCCTTTAGACCCAGGAATGATAGAAATTGTCAGCCCGCAGCTCCAACAATTTGTTTAGTACCACTTCCCTGCTAATTGTAATTTTCTCGAGTTCCTCCCTCCCTTCCATTTCCTGATTTACAGCTATTCCTGGGATGTTGCTTGTATCCTCTATAGTGAAAACCGATGCAAAATACCTGTTCAGTTCATCTGCCATCTCCTTATTTTCCCTTATTAATTCGTACTGGGGTCCTGCAATTTCCTCACCTGCTTCCTTAAGAATCCTCGGATGCATCTTATCCGGCCCCTGAGGAACAGACGCTTTTCTTATTTCTTTGGATTCCAGGATTATTACCGTTTTGGAGACTGAATTCTGAATTCCAAACTTTTTCCATGAAAACTGTAAATCAGTGGCTTTAGAACAGCTTTGTAACCCAGAACTCTTAAGTCTCGAAAGGGATGAGTTCCTAAACTGAATTTCGAAAAGTTAAAATGGGCAGCATGATGAGAACACAGGACCAGGGTTGTGAAGGACAACTTCATGACAGTTGTTAGGAACCATTTCTTTACACCAGGATGATTAATAGCTGGAACTGGCTGTCCATGAAATGGGACAGCTGGTGCTGTATTCTGAAGGCAGTGGAATTGGTATTCTGGAATATAAGAACATAAGAAATAGGGGCAGAAGTAGGACGTATGTCCCCTTGGCCTGCTCCACCATTCAATAAAATCATGACTAATCTACCTCAACTCCTTGTTCCCACCCTATCCACATTTCCTTGAACATACGTCCTCTGGGGTAGAGAATTCCAAAGATTCACAACCCTCTGAGTGAAGAAATTTCTCCTGATATCGTTCCTAAATGATATATGCCGTATCCTGCGTCTATGATCCCTAGTTCTGGACTCGCAAGCCAGGGAAAATGGCCTCTCAGCATCTATCCTGTTCAGCCCTTGAAGAAATTTATATGTTTCACTAAGATCACCACTCATCTAAACCGCAGAGAATATAGGCCCATTCTACTGGATCTTTCCTTTTAGGACAATCCCCTCATTGCAGGAATAAGTCTGGAGAACCTTTGTTGTGCTCCTTCCAAGGCAAGTATATCCTTCGTTTGGGAAGGAGACCAAAACTACACAGTACTCCAGGTATGGTCTCACCCAAGCCCTATATAATTGCAGCAAGACTTCCCTTATTCTTGTACTCTAAACCCATTGCAATAATAGCTAACGTACCCATTTGTCTTCCTAATTGTTTGCTGTGCCTGCATGTTAGATTTTGCAAAATCATGTACAAGGACATCAAAATCCCTCTGCATACCAACATTTCCTAGTCACTCACCTATTAAAAAAAAATTCTGCTTTTCTATTCTTCCTACCAAAGTGGATAATTTCACACTTCTCCGCGTTATACTCCATCTGCCTACTCTGTTTTCTGTCCATTGACCAATCCTGAATCCATACTAATATATTACCCCCAATCCCAAGAGCCCAAATCTTATGGAACAACCTATTGTGTGGCAGCTTATCGAATGCCTTTTGAAAATCCAAGTATGCAACATCCCCTGATTTCCCCCTTATCTACCTTACTAGCTCATAGAATCATAGAAATTTACAGCATGGAAGGAGGCCATTCTGCCCAGTGTGTCCACGTCAGCAAACAAGTATCCATCCAACCGAATCACACTTTCCAGCTCTTGGTCCGTAGCCTTGTAAGTTACGGCACTTCAAGTGCATATCCAAGTACTTTTTAAATGTTGTGAGGGTTTCTGCCTCTACCATCCTTTCAGGCAGTGAGTTCTAGATCCTCACCACCCTCTGGGTGAAAGAATTTCCCCTCGAAACCCCTCTAATTGTCCTTCCTCTTATCCTAAATCTATGCCCCCTGGTTTTGGACAGATCAATCAAGGGGAATAGGCCTTCCTATCCGCTCTGTCTAGACCCCTCATAATTTTATACACTTAATTAGGTCTCCCTTCAACCTCCTCTGTTCCAAAGAAAGCAGCCCAAGCCTTTTTTTTCATTCATTCGTGGGATGTGAGCGTCGCTGGCTAGGCCAGCATTTATTGCCCTTGAGAAGCTGGTGGTGAGCTGCATTCTTGAACCGCTGCAGTCCATGTGATGTAGGTATACCCACAGTGCTGTTGGGAAGGGCGTTCCAGGATTTTGACCCAGCGACATTGAAGGAACGGCGATATAGTTTGAAGTCAGGATAGTGTGTGGCTTGGAGGGGAACTTGCAGGTGGTGGTGTTCCCATGCATTTGCTTCCCTTGTCCTTCTAGTTGGTAAAGGTCGCGGGTTTGGAAGATGCTGTCTAAGGAGCCTTGGTGCGTTGCTGCAGTACATCTTGTAGATGGTACACACTGCTGCCGCTGTGTGTCGGTGTTGGAGGGATTGAATGTTTATGGATGGGGTGACAATCAAGCGGGCTGCTTTGTCCTGGATGGTGTCGAGCTTCTTGAGTGTTGTTGGAGCTGCACCCATCCAGGCAAGTGGAGAGTATTCCATCACACTCCTGACTTGTGCCTTGAAGATGGTGGACAGACTTTGGGGAGTCATGTGGTGAGTTACTCGCTGCAGGATTCCTAGCCTCTGACCTGCTCTTGTAGCCACGGTATTTATATGGCTACTCCAGTTCAGTTTGTGGTCAATGGTAGCCGCAAGGATGTTGATAGTGGGGGATTTAGCGATGGTAATGCCATTGAATGTCAAGAGGAGATGGTTAGATTCTCTCTTGTTGGACATGGTCATTGCCTGGCACTTGTGTGACGTGAATGTTACTCGCCACTTATCAGCCCAAGCCTGGATGTTGTCCAGGTCTTGCTGCATTTCTGCACGGACTGCTTCAGTATCTGAGAAGTCGTGAATGGTGCTGAACATTGTGCAATCATCAGCGAACATCCCCACTTCTGACCTTATGATTGAAGGAAAGTCATTGATGAAGCAGCTGAAAATGGTTGGGTTAGGACACTACCCTGAGGAACTCCCGCATGATGTCCTGGAGCTCAGATGATTGACTTCCAACAAGCACAACCATCTTCCTTTGCATTAGGTATGACTCCAACCAGCGGAGAGTTTTCCCCGATTCCCATTGACTCCAGTTTTGCTAGGGTCCTTGATGCCATACTCGGTCAAATGCTACCTTGATGTCGAGGGCAGTCACTTTCACTCTTGAGTTCAGCTCTTTTCTCCATGTTTGAACCAAGGCTGTAATGAGGTCAGGAGCTGAGTGGCCCTGGCGGAACCCAAACTGAGCATCACTGAGCAGGTTATTGCCAAGCAAGTGCTGCTTGATGGCACTATTGATGACACCTTCCATCACCTTACTGATGATTGAGAGTAGACTGATGGGGCGGTAATTGGCCGGGTTGGACTTGTCCTGCTTTTTGTGTACAGGACATACCTGGGCAATTTTCCACATTGCAGGTACATGCCAGTGTTGCAGCTGTATTGGAACAGCTTGGCTAGCGGCGGGGCAAGTTCTGGAGCACAGGTCTTCAGTACTATTGCCACAATATTGTCAGAGCCCATAGCCTTTGCAGTATCCAGTGCCTTCAGTTGTTTCACGCGGAGTGAATCGAATTGGCTGAGGTCTGGCATCTGTGATGCTGGGGACTTCAGGAGGAGGCCGAGATGGATCATCAACTTGGCACTTCTGGCAGAAGATTGTTGCAAATGCTTCAGCCTTATCTTTCGCACTGATGCACTGGGCTCCCCCATCATTGAGGCTGGGGATATTTGTGGAGCCTCCTCCTCCAATTAGTTTAATTCTCCACCACCATTCACGGCTGGATGTGGCAGGACTGCAGAGCTTAGGGGCGGCACAGTGGCGCAGTGGTTAGCACCGCAGTTTCACAGCTCCAGGGACCCGGGTTCAATTCTGGGTGCTGCCTGTGTGGAGTTTGCAAGTTCTCCCTGTGTCTGCGTGGGTTTCCTCCGGGTGCTCCGGTTTCCTCCCACATGCCAAAGACTTGCAGGTTGATAGGTTAATTGGCCATTATAAATTGCCCCTAGTATAGGTAGGTGGTAGGGAAATATAGGGACAGGTGGGGATGTGGTAGGAATATGGGATTAGTGTAGGATTAGTATAAATGGGTGGTTGATGGTCGGCACAGACTCGGTGGGCCGAAGGGCCTGTTTCAGTGCTGTATCTCTAAAACTAAAAAACTAAAAACTAGATCTGATCCGTTGGTTATGGGATCTGTCTATTGCATGCTGCTTACGCAGTTAGTCACGCAAGTAATCTTCTGTTGTAGCTTCACCAGGCTGACACCTCATTTTGAGGTATGCGTGGTGCTGCTCCTGGTATGCCCTCTTGCATTCTTCATTGAACCAGGGTTGGTCTCCTGGCTTGATGGTAATGGTAGAGTGGGGGATATGCCGGGCCACGAGGTTACAGATTGTGGTTGAGTACAATTCTGCTGCTGCTGATGGTCCACAGCGCCTCATGGATGCCCAGTTTTACATTGCTGGATCTGTTCGAAATCTATCCCATTTCGTACGGTGATAGTTCCACACAACACGATGGACGGTATCCTCAATGTCAAGATGGGATTTCGTCTCTGCAAGGATTGTGCGGTGGTCACTCCTACCAATACTGTCATGGACAGATGCATCTGCGGCAGACAGATTGGTGAGGACGAGGTGAAGTAAGTTTTTCCCTCTTGTTGGTTCCTTCACCACATGCCGCAGACCCAGTCTAGCAGATATGTCCTTTAGGACTCGGCCAGCTCGGTCAGTAGTGGTGCCACCGAGCCACTCTTGGTGGTGGACATTGAAGTCCCCCACCCAGAGTACATTCTGTGCACTTGCCACCCTCAGTGCTGCCTCCAATTGGTGTTCAACATGGAGGAGTACTGACTCATCAGCTGACGGAGGGCAGTAGGTGGTAATCAGCAGGAGGTTTCCTTGCCCATGTTTGACCTGATGCCATGAGACTTCATGGGATCCGGAGTTGATGTTGAGGACTCCCAGGGCAACTCCCTCCCTACTGTATACCACTGTGCCACCACCTCTGCTGGGTCTGTCCTGCCGGTGGGATAGTGATTGCAGTGTCTGGGACGTTGTCTGTAAGGTATGATTCTGTGAGTATGACTATGTCAGGCTGTTGCTTGACTAGTCTGTGGGACAGCTCTCCCAACTTTGGCACAAGCCCCCAGATGTTAGTAAGGAGGACTTTGCAGGGTCGACAGGGCTGGGTTTGCCGTTGTCGTTTCCGGTGCCTAGGTCGATGCCGGGTGGTCCGTCCGGTTTCATTCCTTTTTATTGACTTCATAGCGGTTAGATACAACTGAGTGGCTTGCGAGGTCATTTCAGAGGGCATGTAAGAGTCAACCACATTGCTGTGGGTCTGGAGTCACATGTAGTCCAGACCAGGTAAGAACAGCAGATTTCCTTCCCTAAAGGACATTAGTGAACCAGATGGGTTTTTACAACAATCAACAATGGTTTCATGGCCATTATTAGACTAGCTTTTTAATTCCAGATTTATTAGTTGCATTCAGATTCCACCTTCTGCTGTGGTGGGATTCGAACGCATGTCCCCAGAGCAATACCCTGGGTCTTTGGGTTACTAGTCCAGTGACAATACCACCATGCTACTGCCTCCCATAGAAACATAGAAAATAGGAGCAGGAGTAGGCCATTCGGCCCTTCGTGCCTGCTCCGCCGTTCATTATAATCATGGCTGATCATCCAACTCAGTTGCCTGTTCCCGCTTTCGCCCCATACCCTTTGATCCCTTTACACCCAAGAGCTATATCTAACTCCTTCTTGAAAACATACAATGTTTTGGCCTCAACTGCTTTCTGTGGTAGCGAATTCCACAGGTTCACCGCTCTCTGGGTGAAGAAATTTCTCCTCATCTCAGTCTTGAAAAGGTTTACCCCGTATCCTTAGACTATGACCCCTGGTTCTGGACTCCCCCACCTTTGGGAACATCCTTCCTGCATCTACCCTGTCAAGTCCTGTTAGAATTTTATAGGTTTCTATGAGATTCCCCCTCACTCTTCTGAACTCCAGCGAATATAATCCTAACCGACTCAATTTCTCCTCATACGTCAGTCCCACCATCCCAGAAATCAGTCTGGTAAACCTTCGCTGCACTCCCTCGATAGCAGGAATATCCTTCTTCAGATAAGGAGACCAAACAGCACACAATATTCCAGGTGTGGCCTCACCAAGGCCCTGTATAATTGCAGCAAGACATCCCTGCTCCTGTACTCGAATCCTTTCGCTATGAAGACCAACATACCATTTTCCTTTTTTACCGTCTGTTGCACCTGCATGCTTACCTTCAGCGACTGGTGTACGAGAACACCCAGGTCTCACTGCATATTCCCCTCTCTCAGTTTATAGCTGTTCCGATGATAATCTGCTCTCCTGTTTTTGCTACCAAAGTGGATAACCTCACATTTATCCACATTATACTGCATCTGCCATGCATTTGCCCACTCACTCAACTTGTCCAAATCACCCTGATGCCTCTCTGCATCCTCCTCACAACTTCCCCCCACCCCGCACCCAGTTTTGTGTCATCTGCAAATTTGGAGATAATACATTTAGTTCCCTCATCTAAATCATTAATGTATATTGTGTGTAGCTGGGGTCCTAGCACCGATCCCTGCGGTACCCCACTAGTCACTGCCTGCAATTCGGAAAAAGACCCATTTATCCCTACTCTTTGTTTCGTGTCCGCCAACTCATTTTCTTTCCATCGCAATACACTACCCTCTATCCCATGTGCTTTAATTTTACCCGCTAATCTCTTATGTGGGACTTTGTCAAAAGCCTTCTGAAAGTCCAAGTAAACCACATCCACTGGCTCCCCCTCATCAACTCTACTAGTTACATCCTCGAAGAATTCTAGTAGATTTGTCAAGCATCATTTCCCTTTCATAAATCCATGCTGACTCTGCCCGATTCTACCACTGTTCTCTAAGTGCTCTGCTATAAAATCTTTGATAACGGACTCTAGAATTTTCCCCACAATTTACGTCAGGCTGACTGGTCTATAATTCCCTGCTTTCTCTCTACCTCCCTTTTTAAATAGTGGGGTTACATTAGCTACCCTCCAATCTGTAGGAACTGTTCCAGAGTCTATAGAATCTTGGAAGATGACCGCCAATGCATCCACGATTTCTCGGGCCACTTCCTTAAGTACTCTGGGATGCATACCATCAGGCCCTGGGGATTTATCGGCCTTCAATCCCATCAATTTCCCCAACACCATTTCTCTGCTAATACTGATTTCTTTCAGTTCCTGTCTCTCACTCAGCCCTGTGTTCCCCAACATTTCTGGTATGATATTTGTGTCCTCCTTTGTGAAGACAGAACCAAAGTATGCATTTAGTTGGTCAGCCATTTCTTTATTCCCCATAATAAATTCCCCTGTTTCTGACTGTAAGGGATCCACATTTATCTTCACCAATTTTTTGCTCTTCACATACCTATAGAAACTTTTACAGTCAGTTTTTATGTTCCCCGTAAGCTTGCTCTCATACTCTATTTTCCCCTTCTTAATCAATCCCTTGGTCCTCCTTTGCTGAATTCTAAACTTCTCCCAATCCTCAGGTCTGTTGTTTTTCCTGGCAAATTTATATGCCTCTTCCTTGGATCTAATGCGATCTCTAATTTCCCTTGTAAGCCATGGTTTGGTTACCTTTCCCGTTTTATTTTTTTTTTATTTCCAAAATATACTTTATTCATAAAAATCTGTGAAAAATACATTGCCAAACAGTTTCAGACAGCACCAAGTCAAAACTACAAACAGTGTAAAGGCGGTCCGTTTGCTTCATTACAATCATGAGTTGCCTCACAACCCCTCCATTTCATTTGTCATGCCATTAACATTTTTACATCTTACAGCAAATGAAAATTTTCCGATACAGTTCGAGGGGTTTCCCATGAATCCAGCCCCTCAGTTCAGCTTGGTGGGGGGACCTTACACTGTGGTCTTTCCCCATTGAGCCTTTGCTGCGGCTGCCCCAAGCTTTAGTGCGTCCCTCAGCACGTAGTCCTGGACCTTGGAATGTGCCAGTCTGCAACATTCGGTGGTGGACAACTCTTTGTGCTGGAAGACCAGCAAGTTTCGTGCAGACCAAAGGGCGTCTTTCACCGAATTGATAGTCCTCCGGCAGCAGTTGATGTTTGTCTCGGTGTGTGTCCCTGGGAACAGCCCGTAGAGCACAGACTCCTGTTTTACAGAGCTGCTTGGGATGAACCTCGACAAAAACCACTGCATCTCTTTCCACACCTGCTTTACAAAGACACATTCCAGGAGGAGGTGGGCAACCGTCTCTTCCCCACCACAGCCACCGCGGGGGCATTGCGCGGAGGGGGCGAGACTTCGGGCGTGCAGGAAGGATCTGACGGGGAGGGCCCTTCTCACCACCAGCCAAGCTACATCTTGGTCCTTGTTTGCAAGTTCCGGTGATGAGGCATTCCGCCAAATAACTTTAGCGGTCTGCTCGGGGAACCATCCGACAGGATCCCCCGTCTCCTTTTCCTGTAGGGCCTTGAGGACATTCCGTGCAGACCACTGCCTGATGGACCAGTGGTCAAAGGTGTTTTCCCACAGAAACTGCTCCACGAAGGATAGGTGGTACGGCACGGTCCAACTGTATGGAGCGTTCCGCGGCAATGTGACCAGGCCCATCCTTCGTAACACTGGGGACAGATAGAACCTCAGCACATAGTGACACTTGGAGTTTGCGTTCTGGAGGTCTACACACAGATTGATGCAGCCGCACACGAAGGTGGTCATCAGGATGAGGGCCACGTTGGGTACATTTTTCCCGCCCTTATCCAGAGATTTGAACATCGTGTCCCTCTGGACCCGGTCCATTTTAGATCCCCAGATGAAGTGGAAAATGGCTCGGGTGACTGCCACAGCGCAGGAGTGGGGTATGGGCCAGACCTGCGCCACGTACAGCTTAAACGTGAGCGCCTCGCACCTGATGACCAGGTTCTTACCCACAATGGAGAGAGATCACTGCCCCCACATGCTCAACTTTTGTTGTACCTTGGCTACTCGCTCCTCCCAGGTTTTGGTGCACGCCCCGGCCCTTCCGAACCATATCCCCAGCACCTTCAGGTAGTCTGACCTGACGGTGAAGGGGACAAAGGATCGGTCAGCCCAGTTCCCAAAGAACATGGCCTCGCTCTTGCCGTGGTTAACTTTGGCTCCCGAGGCCAGTTCGAACTGGTCGCAGATGTTCATCAGTCTGCGCACGGACAGCGGATCCGAACAGAAGACGGTGACGTCATCCATGTACAGGGAGGTTTTAACTTGAGTGCCTCCGCTGCCTGGGATTGTTACCCCTCTTATGCTCGCATCCTTCCTAATAGACTCAGCAAAGGGTCAATACAGCAAACAAACAAGACCGGGGAGAGAGGACAGCCCTGTCTGACTCCAGATTGGATCGGGAAACTTTCCGATTCCCACCCATTGATTGAGACTGCGCTGCTGATGTTTGTGCAGAGCAGTTTGATCCAATTGCAGATTCCCTCCCCAAACCCCATTTTGGAAAGAACGTCCATCATGTAGGTGTGCGATATCCTGTCAAAAGCCTTCTCCTGGTCCAGGCTGATGAGGCAGGTGTCCACCCTCCTGTCCCGCACGTAGGCGATCGTATCCCTGAGTAGCGCGAGACTATCAGAGATCTTCCTGCTGGGTACAGTACAGGTCTGATCGGGGTGGATCACCAACTCCAGAGCAGACTTGACTCGTCTGGCTAAGACTTTGGACAGAATCTTGTAGTCAACATTAAGCAGTGAGATGGGCCGCCAATTTCTGATTTCTGCCCTCTCCCCCTTCCGCTTGTAAATGAGGGTGATGATGCCTTTCCTCATGGATTCTGACATGCTGCCGACCAGGAGCATACTCTCATATACTTCCAGCAGGTCTGGGCCGACCCAGTCCCACAGGGCCGAGTACAACTCGACCGGTAAGCTGTCGCTTCCGGGAGTTTTACTCGTCTCGAAGGACTTGACGGCCTTTGTCAGCTTGTCCAAAGTTAGCGGCTTGTCCAGTCTCTCCCTCCTGCTATCATCTAAGACCTCTGTGATAGATGACAGGAAGGCTCTGGGAGGCTCTGCTGTCTGTGGGCTTCGCGTCATACAGACCAGCATAAAAGGATTTGCTGATCCTTAGTATGTCGGACTGCGAAGACGTTACCGAGCCATCATCTTCCTTCAGGCTGCTGATAACAGAGCTCTCTCTGTGTACCTTTTGGAAGAAGTAACGCGAGCACGTCTCATCCTGCTCGATGGAGCGGACTCTGGACCGGAAGATGATCTTGGAGGCCTCCTTGGCAAAGAGCGAGGCCTGCTGGCTCTTCACCTCTTGGAGGTCCTCCTTGACCTCGACCCCCATTGACTGCAACCGGAGCAGATTTTGCATACTTTTATGGAGTCGGGACATTTCCCTCTGTCTCTCTCTCGCCCTCTGAACACCTTTGTGGATGAAGAACCTCTTGATGTTCTCCTTAATCGCTTCCCACCAGTGAACTGGAGACTCAAAGAGGGGTTTCACGGTCCTCCAACCTTTGTAATCCCTTTTGAGTTCCTCAACGTTCTCTGGGGTCAGCAGCGTAGCATTGAGCTTCCACGTCCCTCTGCCAACCCGCTGGTCGTCCTGTAAGTGACAGTCAGCCGGTAAGAGGCAGTGGTCGGAGAAGAACACCGGCTTGACGTCGGTGGATCCGACCGTGACAGCACGGGACACAAACAGGAAGTCAATCCTGGAACGGGCACCCCCGTCCGATCTTGACCATGTATATTTGCGCTGCGCTCCGTCTGCAGGTTTGCTGAAGACGTCGTGCAGTTTGGCATCTTTAACTGTTTCTATTAGGAATCTGGACGTAGCGTCCAGTTTTATTTTTGTGCCAGACAGGGATAAACAATGGTTGCAGTTCATCCATGCGCTCTTTAAATGTTTGCCATTGCCTATCCACCGTCATCCCTTTAGGTAACGTTTCCCAATCCGTCATAGCCAACTTGCGCCTCATACCTTTGTAGTTTCCTTAACTAAGATTCAGGACCCTCGTCTCAGAATCAACTACGTCACTCTCCATCTTGATGAAGAATTCTATCATATTATGGTCGCTCGTCCCCAAGGGGTCTCGCACCACTAGATTGTCAATTATTCCCCTCTCATTACGCAATACCCAGTCTAGGATGGCTAGTTCCTCAACGTATTGGTCCAGAAAACCATCCGGTATACACTCCAAGAATTCCTCCTCTATGGTATTGTGACTAATTTGATTTGCCCAATCTGTATGCAGATTAAAGTCACCCATCATTCCAGATGTTCCTTTATCGCATGCATCTCTAATTTCCTGTTTAATCCCATTCCCAACATCACCACTACAGTTTGGGGGTCTATATACAACCCCCCACTAACATTTTTTGCCCCTTAGTGTTTCTCAGCTCTACCCATACAAATTCCACATCGTCAGAGCTAATACCTTTCCTCACTATTGCGTTAATTTCCTCTTTAACCAGCAATGCAACTCCACCGCCTTTTGCTTTTTGTCTGTCCTTTCTAAATACTGAATATCCCTGGATGTTCATTTCCCATCCCTGGTCACCTTGCAGCCATGTCTCCGTAATCCTGACGATATCATCCCCTTTGCTTCTTGAGTGTTGTTGGAGCTACACTCATCCAGGCAAGTGGAGAGTATTTCATAATACTCCTGACATGTGCCTTGTAGATGATGGACAGGCATTGGAGAAACTCGTCGCATAATTCCCAGCCTCTGATCTGCTCTTGTAACCACAGCATTTATGTGGCTGATTCAGTTCAGTTTCTGGTCAATGGTGAGCCCCAGGATGTTGATAGTGGGGGTCCCATTCAGAAATGGTAATGCAATTGAACATCAAGGGGAAATGGTTAGATTCTCTCTTGTTGGAATTGGTCATTGCCTGGCACTTGTGTGGCATGAATGTTACTTACCACTTCTTAGCTCAAGCCTGGATGTTTTCCACGTCTTGCTGCATCCGGACATGGAATGCTTCAGTATTTAATGAGTCGCGAATGGTGCTGAACATTTTTTTTTTATTCATTCAGGGATGTGGGCATCACTGGCTTGGCCAGCATTTATTGCCCATCCCTAATTGCCTTTGAGAAGGTGGTTGGGAGCTGCCTTATTGAACCGCTGCAGTCCATTTGGGGTAGGTATACCCACAGTGCTGTTAGGAAGGGAGTTCCAGGATTTTGACCCAGCGACAGTGAAGGAACGGCGAGATAGTTCCAAGTCAGGATGGTGTGTGACTTGGAGGGGAACTTGCAGGTGGTGGTGTTCCCATGCATTTGCTGCCCTTGTCCTTCTAGTTGGTAGAGGTCGCGGGTTTGGAAGGTGCTGTCTAAGGAGCCTTGGTGGAACATTGTGCAAATATCAGTGAACATCCCTGCTTTTGACCTTATGATTGAAGGAAGGTCATTGCTGAAGCAGCTGAAGATGATTGGACCAAGGACACTACCACGAGGAACCTCTACAGTGATGTCCTGGGACTGAGATGATTGACCCTCAACAACCACAACCATCTTCCATTGTGCTAGGTATGACTCCAACCAGTGGAGAGTTTTCCCCCTGATTTCCACTGACCAGTTTTGCAAGAGTTACTTGATGCTATACTCGGTCAAATGCTGCCTTGATGTCAAGGGCAGTCACTCTCACCTCACCTCTGGAGTTGAGCTCTTTTGTCCATGTTTGGATCAAGGCTGTAATGTGGTCAGGAGCTGAGTGGCCCTGGCGGAACCCAAACTGAGCGTCATTGAGCAGGCTATTGCTGAGTCAGTGCCACTTGATAGCACTGTCGATGACACCTTCCATCACTGATGATCGAGAGTAGACTGATAGGGTGGTAATTGGCCAAGTTGGATTTGTCCTGTTTTTTGTGCACAGGACATATCTGGGCAATTTTCCACATTGCTGGGTAGATACCAGTGTTGTAGCTGTACTGGAATAGCTTGACTAGGGGCGTGGCTAATTCTGGAGCACAAGTCTTCAGTACTATTGAAAGAATGTGTCCAGTGCCTTCAGACATTTCTTGATATCACGTGGAGTGCATCAGATCAGCTGAAGACTGGCATCTGTGAATCTGGGGATTTCAGGAGGAGGCCAGGATGGATCATCCACTCGGCACTTCTGGCTGAAGATGGCTGCAAATGCTTCAGTCTTGTCTTTTGCACCAATGTGCTTGGCTCCCCCATCGTTGAAGATGAGGATATTTGTGGACTCTCCTCCTTCTAGAAACATAGAAAAATAGGAGCAGGAGTAGGCCATTCGGCCCCTCGAGCCTGCTCTGCCATTCAACATGATCATGGCTGATCATCCAACTCAGTATCCTGTTCCCGCTTTCCCCCTATAACCTTTGATTCCTTTCACCCCAAAAGCTATATCTAACTCCTTCTTGAAAACATACAATGTTTTGGCCTCAACTGCTTTCTGTGGTAGCGAATCCCACAGAATCTCTGGGTGAAGTAATTTCTCCTCATCTCAGTCCTGAAATGTTTACCCCATATCCTTAGACTATGACCCCTGGTTCTGAACTCCCCCACCATCGGGAACATCCTTCCTGCATCTACCCTGTCAAGTCCTGTTAGAATTTTATAGGTCCTAAAATGAGATTCCCTCTCACTCTTCTGAACTCCAGCGAATATAATCCTAACCGACTCAATTTCTCCTCATGCGTCAGTCCCGCCATCCCAGGAATCAGTCTGGTAAACCTTCGCTGCACTCCCTCTATAGCAAGAGCATCCTTCCTCAGATAAGGAGACCAAAACTGCACACAATATTCCAGGTGTGGCCTCACCAAGGCCCTGTATAATTGCAGCAAGACATCCCTGCTCCTGTACGCGAATGGACCTGCATGCTTACCTTCAGCGACTTGTGTACGAGAACACCCAGGTCTCGTTGCATATTCCCCTCTCTCAGATTATAGCCGTTCAGATAATCTGCTCTCCTGTTTTTGCTACCTAAGTGGATAACTGTTATTTAATTGTCCACTACCATGCACGACTGGATGTGGCAGAACTGCCATGCTTAGATCTGATCCGTTGGTTCTGGGATCGCTTAGCCCTGTCTGTTGCATCCTGCTTCCGCTGGTTGGCATGCAAGTAGTCCTGTGGTGTAGCTTCACGAGGCTGACACCTCATTTTTAAGTATGCCTGGTGCTGCTCCTGGCATGCCCTCCTGCTCTCTTCATTAAACCAGGGTTAGTACCCCGGCTTGATGGTAATGGTCGAGTGGGGGATATGCTGGACCTTGAGGTTACAGTTTAGTTTTTAGTTTAGAGATACAGCACTGAAACAGGCCCTTCGGCCCACCGAGTCTGTGCCGACCATCAACCACCCATTTATACTAATCCTGCACTAATCCCATATTCCTACCACATCCCCACCTGTCCCTATATTTCCCTACCACCTACCTATACTAGGGGCAATTTATAATGGCCAATTTACCTACCAACCTGCAAGTCTTTTGGCTTGTGGGTGGAAACCGGAGCACCCGGAGAAAACCCACGCAGACACAGGGAGAACTTGCAAACTCCGCACAGGCGGTACCCAGAATTGAACCCGGGTCGCTGGAGCTGTGAGGCTGCGGTGCTAACCACTGCGCCACTGTGCTGCCACAGATTGTGGATGAATACAATTCTGCTGCTGTTGATGGCCCACAGCGCCTCATGGATGCCCAGTTTTAGATCTGTTCAAAATCTATCCCATTTAGCACGGTGGTTGTGCCACACAATACGATGGTGGGTATCTTCAACATGAAGATGGGACTTCGTCTCCAGAAGGACTGTGTAGTGGTAACTCCTATTAATACTATCATAGACAGATGCATCTGCAACACATACATTGGTGAGGACGAGGTCAAGTCGGTTTTTCTCTTTTGTTGGTTCCCTCATCACATGCCGCAGACTCAGTCTAGCAGCGATGTCCTTCAGGACTCGGCCAGCTCGGTCAGTAGTGGTGCTAAAGCCATTTCTGGTGATGGACATTGAAGTCCCCCACCCAGAGGACATTCTGTGCCCTTGCCACCCTCAGTGCTTCTTCCAATTGGTGTTCAACATGGAGAAGCACTGATTCATCAGTCGACGGGGAGCGGGGGCTGTAGGTGGTAATCAGCAGGAGGTTTCCTTGCCCATGTTTGGCCTGATGCCATGAGACTTCATGGGGACTCCCAGAGCAACTCTCTCCTGACTGTATACCACTGTGCCACCAGGTTATGGTTGGTTCGGACATTGTCTGTAAGGTATGATTCCATGAGTATGACTATGTCAGGTTGTTGCTTGACTAGTCTGTGGGACAGCTCTCCCATTTTAACACAAGCCCCCAGATGTTAGTAAGGAGGACTTTGCAGGGTCAACAGTGCTGGGTTTGCCTTTGTCATTTCCAGTGCCTAGGTCAATGCCGGGTGGTCCGTCCAGTTTCATTCCTTTTCTTTGGCTTTGTAGCGATTTGTTACAACTGAGTGGCCTGTTAGGCCATTTCAGAGGGCATTTTAACAGTCAACCACATTACTGTGGGTCTGGAGTCGCATGTAGGCCAGACCAGGTAAGGACGGCAGATTTCCTTCGCTAAAGGACATGAGTGAACCAGATGGGTTTTTACAACAATTGACAATGGTTTCATGGTCACCCTATATATTAATGACTTAGATGTGAATGTAGGGGGCATGATTAGTAAATTTGCAGATGACACCAAAATTGGTTGTATAGTGGACAGTGAAGAAGGTTGTCTAAGGTTACAACAGGATATCAATCAACTGGGAAAGTGGGCAAGGGAGTGGCAAATGGAATTTAACGCAGACAAGTGCGAAGTGATGCATTTTGGGAAATTAAACCAGGGCAGGACATATACAGTAAATGGCAGGGCCCTGGGGAGTGTTGTTGAGCAGAGAGACCTTAGGGTGCAAGTACATAGTTCCCTGAAAGTGGCAACACAGGTAGACAGGGTGGTGAAGAAGGCGTATGGCATGCTTGCCTTCATCGGCCGAGGCATTGAGTACAAGAGTTGGGACGTCATGTTACAGTTGTACATAACGTTAGTTAGACCGCATTTGGAGTACTGTGTGAAGTTCTGGTCGCCGCACTACAGGAAAGATGTGATTAAGCTAGAGAGGGTGTAGAAAAGATTCACAAGGATGTTGCCTGGTTTGGAGGGCTTGAGTTATAAAGAGCGATTGGATAGGCTGGGTCTGTTTTCGCTGGAGCGAAGGAGGCTGAGAGGGGACATGATAGAGGTATATAAAATTATGAGAGGTATTGATAGGCTGGCGGGCAGCCATAAAGACGGGGCTAAAATGTGGCAAGTCGAAGAGACTTAGTAGTTGGCAGGAAAAAAGACAGAGGCGCAAGGGGAGAGCCAACTGTGCAACAGCCCCGACAAACAAATTACTCTGCAGCACCTGTGGAAGAGCCTGTCACTCTAGAATTGGCCTTTATAGCCATTCCAGGTGCTGCTTCACAAACCACTGACCACCTCCAGGCGCGTATCCATTGTCTCTCGAGATAAGGAGGCCAAAGAAGATTGATAGGGTAGATAGCCAGAGTCTGTTTACCATGGTAGGGGTGACTAAAACTAGAGGACATAGATTTAAGGTGAGAGGGAGGAGGTTTAAAGGGGATCAAAGGGGTAAATTTTTCACACAAAGAATAGTGGGTATCTGGAATGAGCTGCCTGAGGAGGTGGTGGAGGCAGGAACAGTAGCGACATTTAAGAGGCATCTGGACAGGTACTTGAATGAGCAAGGCATAGAGAGATGTGGAATTAATGCAGGCAGGTGGGATTAGTATAGATAGGCATTATGGTCGGCATGGACGCAGTGGGCCGAAGGGCCTGTTTCTATGCTGTACGACTCTATGATTAGACTAGCTTTTTAATTCCAGATAAATTGAATTCAGATTTCACCATCTGCCGTGTGGGATTTGAACCCCTGTCCCTTGGGCCTCTGGATTACTAGTGCAGTGACATTACCACTACGCCACAGCCTATCCAATCTTTCCTCATAACTAAAATTCTCCAGTCCAGGCAACATCTTCGTAAATTTCCTCTGTACCCTCCCTCGTACAGTCATATCTTTCCTATAGTGCTGTGACTAGAACTGCAGGCAGTACGCAAGCTGTGGCCTAACTCACATTTTATGCAGTTCCAGCATAACCTCCCAGCTCTTATATTCTGTGCTTCGGCTAATAAAGGCAAGTATCCCGTATGCCTTCTTAACCACCTTATCTCTCTGTCCATCCCATCCAGCTTCAGGGATATGTGGACATGCACTCCAAGTTTCCTCTGTTCCTCTACACTTCTCAGTATCCGACCATTTATTGTGTATTCCCTTGCTTTGTCAGCCTTCTCCAAATGTGTTACCTCTCACTTCTCTGGATTGAGCTCCATTTCCGACTATTGCACCCACCTGACTAGTCCATTGATATCTTCCTGCAGTCTATAACTTTCTTCGTCATTATCAACCACACAGCCAATTTTTGTATCATCTGCAAACTTCTTAATCATACCTCCCACATTCAAGTCTAAATCATTGATATTAGAATTAGAACATTACAGCGCAGTACAGGCCCTTCGGCCCTCGATGTTGCGCCGACCTGTGAAACCATCTGACCTACACTATTCCATTTTCATCCATATGTCTATCCAATGACCACTTAAATGCCCTTAAAGTTGGCGAGTCTACTACTGTTGCAGGCAGGGCGTTCCACGCCCCTACTACTCTCTGAGTAAAGAAACTACCTCTGACATCTGTCCTATATCTATCACCCCTCAACTTAAAGCTATGTCCCCTCGTGTTTGCCATCACCATCCGAGGAAAAAGACTCTCACTATCCACCCTATCTAACCCTCTGATTATCTTGTATGTCTCTATTAAGTCACCTCTCCTCCTCCTTCTCTCCAACAAAAACAACCTCAAGTCCCTCAGCCTTTCCTCATAAGACCTTCCCTCCATACCAGGCAACATCCTAGTAAATCTCCTCTGCACCCTTTCCAAAACTTCCACATCCTTCCTATAATGCGGTGACCAGAACTGCACGCAATACTCCAGGTGCGGTCTCACCAGAGTTTTGTACAGCTGCAGCATGACCTCGTGGCTCCGAAACACGATCCCCCTACTAATAAAAGCTAACACACCATATGCCTTCTTAACAGCCCTATTAACCTGGGTAGCAACTTTCAGGGATTTATGTACCTGGACACCAAGATCTCTCTGTTCATCTACACTACCAAGAATCTTCCCATTAGCCCAGTACTCTGCATTCCTGTTACTCCTTCCAAAGTGAATCACCTCACACTTTTCCGCATTAAACTCCATTTGCCATCTCTCAGCCCAGCTCTGCAGCCTATCTATGTCCCTCTGTACCCTACAACATCCTTCGGCACTATCCACAACTCCACCGACCTTAGTGTCATCCGCAAATTTACTAACCCACCCTTCTACACCCTCTTCCAGGTCATTTATAAAAATGACAAACAGCAGTGGCCCCAAAACAGATCCTTGCGGTACACCACTAGTAACTAAACTCCAGGATGAACATTTGCCATCAACCACCACCCTCTGTCTTCTTTCAGCTAGCCAATTTCTGATCCAAAGCTCTTATGTACCACAAAAAGCAAGGGACCTAGTACTGAGCCCTATGGAACCCCACTGGAAACAGCCTTCCAGTCACAAAGCACCCGTCACCCGTTGACCATTACTCTTTGCTTCCTGACACTGAGCCAATTTTGGATCCAACTTGCCATTTTGCCTTGGTTCCCATGAGCTTTTACTTTTGTGATCAGTCTGTCGTGTTGGGCCTTAGCAAAAGCCTTGCTAAAATGCATGTAGACTATATCAAATGCACTACCCTCATTGACCCTCCTTGTTACCTCCTCAAAAAATTCAATCATGTTAGTTAGACGTAACTTTCCCTTAACAAGTCCTTGATGTCTTTGATTATTCTATGTCTTTCTAAATGAAGATTTATCCTGTTTCTCAGAATTTTTTCCAATAATTTTCCCACCTCTGAGGTTAGGCTGACTGTCCAGCAATTACTCGCTTTATCTCTTTCTCCCTTTTTAAACAATGATGCAACATTAACTGTCCTCCAGTCCAGTCCTCTGGCACCATGCCTGTAGCCAGAGAGGATTGAAAAATGATGGTCAGAGCCTCCGCTATTTCTCTGTTCCTTTCCTTAACAGCCTAGGAGACATTTTGTCCAGGCCTGAGGATTTATCCACTTTCAAAGATGTTAAACCCCTTAATGCATCCTCTGTTACTATGTTAATTTAATTTAATATTTCAGACACCTCCACCCTGATTGCAATGCCTTTATCGTCCCTTGCTTTTGTGAAAACAGACGCAAAGTATTCATTAAGAACAATGCCAACATCCTCTGCCTCCACAAACAAGTTAATATTATGGTTACACCTCAAAAAAACTCTAATATGTATGGTAAGCATGATTTCGCTTTCATAAAACCATGTTGACTCTACCTAATCATATGATTTTTCAAGTGCCCTGTTAACACGTCCTTAATATTAGATTCTAGCATTTTCCCTACTACTGATGTCAGGCCTTTAATTCCCTGTTTTCTCTCTCCCTCCTTTCTTGAACGGCGGGGTTACATTTGCTACATTTCAATCTACTTGTCATAGAATCTAGGAAAGAATAAGAATAAGGCCTTCTGCATCCAAAACTATCCTATGTATTGTTTAATTCCAAATTAGATTCCTGAAGAAGTGATATTATATTTCTGAATCAGTCTGCTTGGCTGGAACTGGGCAATGAGTGACAGCTCCAAATCACAGTCCAAAAACCAAGAGCTGCTGCTTTTCAATCTCACTGGCTGAATGTGATTGAGCAGGAGTATGGGGGTGATTAAGAATAGGCAGCAATTAAAAAACATTACAAAGAAGTATTTTATATTCAAAGTACATTTCCCTGTCATAGCTGTGGATTGTGCAGCTACTCTGTCAAGGCGAAATGTACCTGCTAACAGGACACATGGAGCTATGAGCAGTACTGTAAGCTTCCTCTCAATTATTTTGTAATCAAGTTTAATCAAGGGCCTGTGCTGGTCTGTGTTAAGGATGCTTTCTAATGCATACATTCAGGCTGGATTTGCCCTGTCTCCTGTTTATAGGTTGGCAGCCTCACTCCAGCAAAGGACTTCCAGACTCTGGTCCATCAGAAGAACTTCAACTTCAGAGAAGGTGCGCAACATTGAACAATGGGTAAAACAGCTTAGAGGTCTGGGGAATGAATCAATGAAGGTTATTTCTGGAGCAAGTGAGAGTTAATTCTGGGGGATAGGTCAATGTTCCCTCTAATTTCCCTTTGCTGCGTGCGGCCCGTTTCTTGCACTGTATGGTCCCTTTAAGATGGCCACATGTGCACACATCTTAAAGGGACCACTGCTTGTTCCCTGCACAGTAGATTCATGATTGCTGCACAGTTGCGCACCCGCGCAGCTTAGAGGGAACATTGGGATTGGCCAATAAGGCTTAATTCTGGGGGGATGGGCTAGTTTGGATTGCGTTGATATTCCTGGGAACATACTCTTAGCTTCTCTTGCCTACAATGCACAGGTGTTCTGTTTACAAGATCCATTCAGAGGTTGAAATATGCAGAGGGTCAGTTAGCGTCTTATGGAGTGAACAGAAGAGCTTTGGGTCCAGATCCTCCTTCAAAACTGAAATGTAAATAGTGGACAGGTCACAAGCAGAAACTGGAGGGGACAAAATGTATAGTAAAAAGTCAGACTAACTCAGGGAAATCACGACTGGCTCAACGTAACCTGAATAAAGTCCTGAAAAAAACAAAGGGCGTGCAAGTATCTGAGGAGGTGGCAGGCCTAGGAAATGTGAGGTAAGAGATGGAAAACATTTGGCTCAGGTGTGGAATGACCACAGGCTTGAAAATGAGGATATCGCAAAACTGAAATGATAGGTCAATATTCAGAGGGTTGCAGAGTGCTTAGGAGAAAGATGTGATACTATTAATGAAGCTTGTAGTGTGTTTATTTGGGATATTCTACAAGTCTGAGGGGTCAGAGAGGGAATGGGATGGGGAAGTTCAAGTGGTTATCCAGTGGTATTTCAGGGTTACACTTGCAAACAACGATGAGGTGATTTGCAAAATGGTTAACTAATCTATGTTTAGTGACTCCAGTGTAGAGAAGATTACCCCATGATCGCTGAATGGAGTATGCGAGATTACCTGAAGTGCACAAATTGCGGTCTCGCATGCAAAAAGGTATTGTGGACCTGTATTGTAGAATTATAGCTACAGCACAGAGAAGGCTATTAAGCGCATGAAAAATGTAAGAGATCTGAGAGTCCTGATTGACAAATTGAAGCTCTCACAACAATGCTCAGTGGCAATGAGTAAAGCAAATCAGATGTTAGGATGTATTAACGAGTCAATATTGAGCTAAAATAGTGAGGCAATCCCACCACTTTATAAATCATTGGTGCGACCGAACTTAGAATACTGGGTACAGTGCTGGTCACTACAGTATTAAAAGGATATTGCAGCTATTGAAAGTCTACATAAGGGAGTAAGCGGAATGTTTGAGGGGGTGACGGGATTGGATTATGAGCAATTATACAAATTGGGCATGTTTTCATTGAAAAAAAGGTTAAGAGGTGATAAGATTGACTGTGCTTAGGACTCTAAGGGGATCAGATAATGTCAACCAGGATAAACTGCTTCACCTGTCTGGAAAAATAGAGCCATAGGACATGGCCTGCACTTAGAACATAGAACAGTACAGCACAGTACAGGCCCTCTGGCCCACGATGTTGTGCCGAACCTTTAACCTACTCTAAGATCAAACTAACTTGAAGATGGATAGTTCAAAACTAATCTGTAGAAACAATATTTCAGTGAGTGAGTGATCAATCTAGGGAGACAGTGGAAGCAGTTAGTATTACCTGAGGACCAGAGCGGCGGCAGGCGGTCCTGGGAGGAGGCTGATCTGGAGCGAGACCTGAAAAGGAGAGAGCGGGGCACGAGGCCCTTACTTACCTGGAGACCGGAGAGGCGGTGGGCTCTGTCTCTCTCACTCTCTCTCTGTGCCTCCGCACGCTGAGATTCAAAAGAGGAAAAAAAACTTAATGACATCACGGGAAATCTGCAAGGTGATTGGTTGGGTAAGTAACAGCTATTAGTGCATTTAAATAGCTTAAAAAATAAGGGGAAAGTATTTTTTTGAAAAAAAAAACGCAAAACCTATCATATAAGTGATAAGGTGAGTACTACTAAAGTGTGTTTTTTTAATTAGTGTAATTTATTAAGGACTTTAGATTGTAGTGGGTAGTGTTTGGAATAGAACAAGGCCTCAACTGTAATTAATTTTTTATAGGGAGTAACGAAGTAATCTAAAGGTAAGTCATGACAGGAGAGCTCAGCCCCGTGATATGCTCCTCCTGCGCTATGTGGGAAATCAGGGATGCTTTCAGTGTCCCTGACAACCATGTGTGCAGGAAATGTATCCATCTGCAGCTACTGACTACCCGCATTATGGAGCTAGACCTGCGGGTGGATTCACTGTGGAGCATCCGCGATGCTGAGGACGTCGTGGATAGCACGTTTAGTGAGGTGGTCACACCGCAGGTAATGGCAGCACAGGCAGAAAAGAGATGGGTGACCACCAGGTGGAGTAGTAGGGGCAGACAGGTAGTGCCGGTGTCCCCTGTGGCCATCCCCCTCTCAAACAGATATACTGCTTTGGATACTGTTGGGGGGATGATGACCTCCCAAGGAAAAGCAGCAACAGCCAAGTTCGTGGCACCATTTATTTATTTAGTTTATTTTTATTTATTTTTTATTTAGAGATACTGCACTGAAACAGGCCCTTCGGCCCACCGAGTCTGTGCCGACCAACAACCACCCATTTATACTAACCCTACACTACCCCCATATTTTCTACCACATCCCCACCATTCTCCTACCACCTACCTACACTAGGGGCAATTTATAATGGCCAATTTACCTATCAACCTGCAAGTCTTTGGCATGTGGGAGGAAACCAGAGCACTCGGAGGAAACCCACGCAGACACAGGGAGAACTTGCAAACTCCACACAGGCAGTACCCAGAATTGAACCCGGGTCGCTGGAGCTGTGAGGCTGCGGTGCTAACTGCACAGCCGGGGGCGGTGGGGTGGGGGTAAAAAAAAGACTGGGAGAGCCATAGTGATACAAGATTCATTTGTAAGGGGAACAGACAGGCGTTTCTGTGGCCACAAATGAGACTGCAGGATGGTATGTTGCCTTCCTGGTGCTGGGGTCCAGGATGTCTTGGAATGGCTGCAGGATATTCTGAAGGGGGAGGGTGAACAGCCAGTGGTTGTGGTACGTGTCGGTACCAACGACATAGGTAGAAAAAGGGATGAGGTCCTGCAAGATGAATTTAAAGAGTGAGGAGCTAAATTAAAAAGCAGGACCTCAAAGATTACTTCCTGTGCCACGTGTTAGTGAGTATAGGAACAGGAGAATAGTCCAGATGAATGCATGGCTGGAGAAATGGTGCAGGAGGCAGGGATTTAGATTCCTGGGACATCAGGACCAGCTCTGGGGAAGATGGGACCTGTACAACTGGGACGGGTTACACTCAGGCAGGACCAGAACCGATGTCCTCGCAGGGCCGTTTGCTAAGATGACTAAGAATGTTAAAAAGACAAGGCTAAAGGCATTGTGTCTCAATGCGCAGAGTATTGGCAATAAGGTAGGCGAATTCGCCATGCAAATAGATGTAAATGGATACGATATAGTTGCGATTACGGAGACATGGCTACAGGGTGACCAAGGATGGGAACTGAACACCCAGGGGTATTCAATATTTAGGAAGGACAGGCAAAAAGGGAAAGGAGGTGGAGTAGTGTTGTTTGTAAAAGAAGAAATCAGTACAATAGTGAGGAAGGATATTAGCTCAGAGAATCCTGATGTGGAATCTGTATGGGTGGAGCTAAGAAACACCAAGGGGCAGAAAACGTTGGTGGGGGTTGTCTATAGACCCCCAAACAGCAGTGGTGATGTAGAGAAGGGCATTAAACAGGAAATTAGAGATGCATGCAATAAGGGTGCAACTGTAATTATGGGTGACATTAATCTACATATAGATTGAGCAAACCAAATTAGCAATAATACTGTAGAGGAGGAATTCCTGGAGTGCGTACATGATGGTTTTTTGGACCAATAGTTGAGGAACCAACTAGAGAACAGGCCATCCTAGACTGGGTTTTGTGTAATGAGAAAGGATTAGTTAATAATCTTGTTGTGCGGGATCCCTTGGGGAAGAGCGACCATAACATGATAGAATTCTTCATTAAGATGGAGAGTGAGAGAGTTGATTCCGAGACTAGGGTCCTGAATCTAAATAAAGGAAACTATGAAGGTATGAGGCACGGGTTGGCTGTGATAGATTGGGGAACGTTACTCAAAGGGTTGACAGTGGATAGGCAATGACTAGCATTTCAAGAGCGCATGGATGAATTACAACAATTGTTCATTCCTGTCTGGTGCAAAAATAAAACAGGAAGGGTGGCTCAACCGTGGCTTACAAAAGAAATTAGGGATAGTATTAGATCCAAGAAGGAGAAATATAAAATGGCCAGAACAGGCAGCAAACCTGAGGATTGGGAGCAGTTTAGAATTCAGCAAAAGAGGACAAAGGGATTGATTAGGAAGGGGAAAATAGAGTACGAGAGCAAGCTTGCAGAGAACATAAAAACTGACTGTAAAAGTTTCTATAGATATGTGAAGAGAAAAAGATGAGTGAAGACAAATGTGGGTCCCTTTCAGTCAGAAATGGGGGAATTTATAATGGGGAACAAAGAAATGGCAGACCAATTAAATACATACTTTGGTTCTGTCTTCACAAAGGAGGACACAAATTACCTCCCAGAAATGTTGGGGAACATAGGATCTAGTGAGAAGGAGGAACTGTATGAAATCAGTATTAGTAGGAAAATGCTGTTAGGGAAATTGACGGGATTGAAGGCCGATAAATCCCCAGGGCCTGATAATCTACATCCTAGAGTACTTAAGGAAGTGGCCCTAGAAATAGTAGTTGTATTGCTGGTCATTTTTCAAGATTCTATAGACTCTGGAACAGTTCCAATGGATTAGACGGTAACTAATGTAACCCCACTATTTAAAAAAGGAGGTAGAGAGAAAACAGGGAATTATAGACTGGTTAGCCTGACATCAGTAGTGGGGAAAATGCTAGAGTCCATTATAAAAGATGTAATAGCAGAGCACTTGGAAAACAATGACAGGATCGGACAAAGTCAACATGGATTTATGAAAGGGAAATCATGCTTGATAAATCTACTGGAATTTTTTGAGGATGTAACTAGTAGAATAGATAAGAGAAAACCAGTGGATGTGGTGTATTTGGACTTTCAGAAGGCTTTTGATAAGGTCCCACATAAGAGATTAGCATGCAAAATTAAAGCACATGGGATTGGAGGTAAGGTACTGACATGGATAGATAACTGGTTGGCAGACAGGAAACAAAGAGTAGGAATAAACAGGTCTTTTTCCGAGTGGCAGGCAGTGACTAGTGGGGTACCGCAGGGATCAGTGCGAGGAACCCAGCTATTCACAGTATATAGTAATGATATAGATGAGGGAATTAAATGTAACATATCCAAGTATGCAGACGACACAAAGCTGGGTGGAAGTGTGAGCTGTGAGGAGGATGCAGAGAAGCTCCAATGTGATTTGGACAGGTTAAGTGAGTGGGCAAATACATGGCAGATGCAGTACAGTGTGGATAAATGTGAGTTTATCCACTTTGGTGGCAAAGACAGAAAGGCAGATTATTATCTGAACGGCGATAGATTGGGAAAGGCGGAGGTGCAGTGAGACCTGGGTGTCCTTGTGCACCAGTCGCCGAAAGTAAGCATGCAGGTGCAGCAGGCAGTTAATGGTATGTTGGCCTTCATAGTGAGAGGATTTGAGTACAGGAGCAAGGATGTCCTGCAAGGCCTTGGTGAGACCACATCTGGAGTATTGTGTGCAGTTTTGGTCTCCTTATCTGAGGAAAGATGATCTTGCTATGGAGGGAAGCTTCACCAGACTGATTCCTGGGATGGCAGGACTGACATATGCAGAGAGATTGGGTTGATTAGATTTGTATTCGCTAGAGTTCAGAAGAAGGAGAGGGGATCGTATCAAAACCTACAAACTTCTGACAGGAATGGACAGACTAGATGCAGGAAGGATGTTCCCGATGGCGGGGGAGTCCAGGACCAGGGGTCACAGTCTAAGGATAAGGGGTAGGCTATTTAGGACTGAGAGGAGGAGGAATTTCTTCACCCAGAGAGTGGTGAACCTGTGGAATTCGCTACCACAGAAAGCAGTTGAGGCCAAATCATTAGATATATTCAAGAAAGAGTTAGATATAGTTCTTAGGGCTAATGGGATCAAGGGATACGGGGAGAAAGCAGGAACTGGTTACTGAATTTGGATGATTAGCCATTATCGTATTGAATGGCGGTGAAGGGTCGAATGGCCTACACCTGCTCCTATTTTTCTATGTTTCTATGCATTGATTCATTCAAATGTAAATGAGATTTCTTTCAGAAAATAACATTTTGGGATACAATATGAGTAATTTGAGACAAGGAGAGTGGTGAGTGAAGCTTGCTCAGGAGGAACAGGTGACGTTGTATCTATGGTTCCCAAAGCTGTCCATAGGGTTTTCCTCACCTTGCGTCTGGGTCTTTTGTAGACTAGTTGATAGAGATTGATGGCTCTGATTAATCAACAACTCCATTATCGTGCAACTGCCAGAATGGAAGAAGGGAAACTAGATGAAACTTATGTCTTTTGTCATCTAGCAATTCCTATGTTCCTATATCCCAGGTGGCTGTGGGAGTTGGTGGGTTTCTAATAGATGTCAGGGGGTAACCCATCTCTGGAGATGAAGAGAAGTCCAGATGGGGAAGTGAGAAGTTAGAGATGAACCATGTGTTGGTGAGGATCAGTGGGAATTGAAAGCTTGATTAATAAAATTCTCAAGGCTCAAGCAAGAGCAAGAAGCAGCACCCACACAGTCAGCAGTGTAGCAAGAGAGGAGCTCTGGGAGAGGCCTGAGTAGAACGGGAACAAAAAATATTCAACATACTCACAAAAAGATAGGCATGCCTGGGACCCATGCAACACTTTATCTTGACAAGGTGAGCAGAGTTAAGAGAAGTGGTTGAAGGTGAGATCAAGTTCAGTCAGTTGGAGGATGGTGATGGTGGATGGAGACTGGTTGGGGCACTATTCAAGGAAGAAACGGAAGAAGCTATCCTGGCTAGGATGGAGGTGTAGTGACTCTGCATGTTCATAGTGAAAGAATTGTGACTTGCAGTGAATAGAAGTTCTAAAAGTTCTGTCTCAACAGTAACCAAGCAGCTGATGGAGCGCATCTACCAGTTTCTGGAAGTCAAGAATCGGGAGTATTACATGAAAAGCATGGATTGTATCAGAGTCTGCAGGGAGGAAGCTAGCAAGGTATGCAAAGAACATCATCTGCCATTTTAGATCTCTGTAAAAGACTCACTTGGATGGAGTAAAAAATGCTTTACAGCAGGGTTGTCCAACCTTTTCGTGTGTGTGTGGCGGGGGGGCAACATGTATAGAATGTATAGTTCCCCTCTCTCTGTCCCCTCCTCTTTCTCTCTATCCCCCTTTTTCTCTCTCTCTGTTCCGCTCTCTTTCTTTCTGTCCCCCTTTCTTTCTCTCTGTCTCTCTCTGTTCCCCCCGTACCCCTTTCTCTCTCTCTGTCCCCCCCATACCCCTTTCTCTCTTTCTCTGTCCCCCCATACCCCTTTTTCTCTCTCTCTGTTCACCATCCCCATCCCCCCCTCTCTCTCTCTCTGTTCCCCCCCCCCCCCCCGTACCCCTTTCTCTCTCTCTCTCTCTCTCTCTCTCTGTCCCCCTTTCTCTCTCTCTCTCTCTCAGTTGCAGAGAGCTGGAACACTCAGCAGATGGTTGGTAAGTTTTTTTTTAAATCGCAAGTGTCAGTTTCACAGCTGACAGCTGCTGTTTATGAACTTTGGACAGGCTCGGGGTTTTCCAGCGTGCTTTTAAAAAAATGTCGGAACCCACTGGAAAATCCCAAGACTGTCCAAAGTTGGGAAACCGCTGTTCCCGATGTCAGCAGCTCTTGGCTGTGAAACTGACTTGCGATCTTTTTTAAAAGCCAGTCTCACAAAGGGAAATTTCCCATCTCTAGTCATGGATCCCTGGTGAGGATAAGGAATGGCCCAGTTACAGTTTACATCTGCGGGCCGGATGGAAACCTTTGGCGGGCTTGATCCTGGCCCACGGGCTATATGTTACAGCATACGTGAGAACGTAAATAGGAGCAAGAGTAGGCTGTGTGACCCATCAAATCTACTCCACCATTCAATAAGACCATGGTTTAACTTCTACCTCAACTCCATTTCCCACCCTTTCCCTGCCGTCCTCACCCGGTCTGCCTATATGTGACTCCAGAGCTACGTCAATGTGGTTGACTCTTAACTGCCCTCTGAAGTGGGTCTAGCAAGCCATTCAATTGTATCAAAACTGCTAAGGTTCATTAATGTCCTTCAGGGAAGGAAATCTGCTGTCCTTACCTGGTCTGGCCTACATGTGACTCCAGACCCACAGCAATGTGGTTGACTCTTAACTGCCCTCTGGAATGGCCTAGCAAGCCACTCAGTTCAAGGGCAATTAGGGATGGGCAACAAATGCTGGCTTTGCCAGCGATGCCCACATCCAATGAAACAATAAAAAAAAGATATTGAGGTCCGATGGTCAGATTTTTAGGAGCTATGGAGGAAATTAAAGAGTAGGACATCGAAGGTAGTAATTTCTGGATTACTCTTAGTGCCACGTGCTAGTGAGAGTAGCAATAGGCAGATAGGGAGGATCAATGTGTGACTTGAAGCATGGTGCAAGAGGGAGGGCTTCAGATTCTTGGGGCAGAAGGCACCTATTCAAAAGGGAAGGGTTGCACCTCAACAGGACTGGGACCTGGGAGGTTCACTAGTGTGGTTGGAGAGGGTTTAAACTGGCAGGAGAATGGGCACCAGCATACAGAACTAGAAAAGAGGAATAAGGTGCATAATCTGGGAGTTTTGGACAGTTGTATAGAATAGTTCCATATTCTGTAGGAGTAGACTGAGAAGGGCTACTAGGAATGCAAAGACAGGATTACAGTGCATATTTGTAAATGCACAAAGTGTGGTGAATAAGGTTGGTGAGCTACAAGCACAAATAGCAGTGTGGGAATATGATGCAGTGGCAATAACGGAAACATTGCTTAAAAATGGTGAGGACTGGAAGCTTAATATACAAGGATATGAAGTGTTCAGAAAAGGTAGCGAAAGAGAATAGGCGTGTGGGATGGCAGTGCTGATTAGGGCAGAAATTGTATTGCTGGAAAGAGTGGATGTCCTTGAGGGGCAAGGACAGAATCCATTTGGTTAGAGTTCAGAAGCAAAAAGGGTATAAGCAGGCTGATAGGGGCATTCACAAAAATAAAAGCAAAATACTGCAGATGTGTGAAATCTGAAATAAAAACAAAAAGTGATGGAAATACTCAGTAGGTCTGGCAGCATCTGTGGAGAGAGAAGCAGAGTTAACGTTTCAGGTCTGTGACCTTTCATCAGAACTGGCAAAGGTTAGAAAAGAATTAGGTTTTGAGCAAGTAAACGGGAGACGGGTGGGGGAAGAGAACAAAGGGGAAGGTGTTTGATAGGGCTGGAGAGATTAAATAACAAAGCTGTCTTGGGACAAAGGCAAGGAGTGTGTTGATGCTTGTGGTGAAAGACAAAAAATTAGTCCAGAGAGACTGTTAATAGCAGAATAATGAGCAGCTCTGACTACATGAAAAACAGGCATATGGTTAAAAAATAAAATGTAATAAAATAAAAGGCCAGTCATGCTCTGAAGTTATTGAACTCAATGTTCAGTCTGCAAAGCTCCTCGCGCTTGCGTTGATGTTCGCTGGAACACTGGAGCAGGCCAAAGACAGAAATGTTGGAATGAGAGCAGGTGGGGGTAGTGTTGAAATGGCAAGCAACCAGAACATCAAGCCACTGTCCACAGGACTGTCACTGACCTCATCTCCTCCGGAGATCTTCCCTCTACAGCTTCCAACCTCAAAGTCCCGCAACCCTGGACAGCCCGCTTCTACCTCCTTCCTAAAATTCACAAATAGAACCGTCCTAAAATAAAAGCAAAATACTGCAGATGCTGGAAATCTGAAGTAAAAACAAGAAATGCTGGAAATACTCAGCAGGTCTGGCAACATCTTGGAGAGAGAAGCAGAGTTAACGTTTCAGGTCAATGACCCTTCATCAGAACTGAAAAGAGAAGGTGTAGATAGGACAAGGTCACAGAGAATAACTGACCAGAAGGTCATGGAACAAAGGCGAACGGTATGTTAATGGTGTGCTGAAAGACAAAGCGTTAGTACAGAGAGGGTGTGAATTCACTGTAAATGAACAACCCTGGCTCCAAGCACAAACATTAAAAAAAAAGTGAGTCGGCACAGTAGAAACAAGCTGAACAAACTAAAATCAAATAAAAAAGAAAAAAATAACGAAAAATAAAAAGGGGGCCCGTCATGCTCTGAAATTATTGAACTCAATGTTCAGTCCGGCAGGCTGTAGTGTGCCTAATCGGTAAATGAGATGCTGTTCCTTGAGCTTGTGTTGATATTCACTGGAACACTGCGGAAATCCCAGGACAGAGATGTAGGCATGAGAGCAGGTGATGGGGGGCGGTGGCGGGGGGGGGGGGGAGGGGAACAGTGTTGAAATGGCGAGCAACCGGGAGCTCAGGGTCATGCTTGCGGACTGAGCGGAGGTGTTCCGCAAATCGGTCACTCAATCTGCGTTTGGTCTCCCCAATGTAGAGGAGACCACATTGTGAGCAGCGAATACAGTATACTAAATTGAAAAAAGTACAAGTAAATCGCTGCTTCACCTGAAAGGAGTGTTTGGGGCCTGGGATAGGACTGTCCTGGCAGACCCATCATTTCAGCCTGTTCCTGCCCCACTGAACTTACTTCTTCCTACCTTGTCTCTATCTTTTCTCCGCTGGTCCAGTCTCTTCCCACCTGCATCCGTGACTCTTCTGACAGCCTACGTCATTTTGACATGAGCGAGGCATAGAGGGATATGGAATTAATGCAGGCAGGTCGGATTAATATAGATAGGCATTATGGTCGGCATGGACACGGTGGGCCGAAGGGCTTGTTTCTATGCTGTGCAACTCTATGACAACTTCCAGTTTACTGGCCCCAACCGCCGCCTCTTCACTATGGATGTCCAATCTCTCTACACCTCCATCCCCCATCAGGACAGTCTGAGGGCTCTCCGCTTCTTCCTTAAACAGAAGCCCAACCAGTCCCCATCCACCAACACCCTCCTCCGCCTGGCTGAACTTATTCTCACATTGAACAACTTCTCCTTCAACTCCACTCACTTCCTTTAAGTAAAAGGTGTTGCTATGGGTACCCGCATGGATCCTAGTTATGCCTGTCTTTTTGTGGGATATGACGAACATTCCTTGTTCCAGTCCTACTCAGGCTCCCTCCCCCAACACTTTTTTTTTCCAGTACATTCGTGACTTTATCAGTGACATTTCCTGCTTTCACCCTGAACTGGTAAACTTTATCAACTTTGCTTCCAATTTCCACCCTTCTCTCACCTTTCCATGGTTCATCTCCAACACTTCCCTTCCTTGACATCTCTGTCTCCATCTCTGGAAATAGGCTGTCCACTAATATTCATTATAAGCCCACCGATTCCCACAGCTACCTCAACTACACTTCTTCACACCCTGCCTCCTGTAAAGACTCCATTCCATTCTCCCAGTTTCTCCGTCTCCGACGCATCTGCTCTGACGATGCAACCTTCCGTGACAGCGCTTCTGATATGTCTTTGTTTTTCCTCAACCAAGGATTTCCCCCCCCCCCCCCACTGTGGTTGACAGGACCCTTAATCGTGTCCAGTCCATTTCCCACACTTCTGCCCTCACCTTTTACCCTCCCTCCCAGAACGCGACAGGGTTCCCCTTCTCCTCACTTTCCACCCCACCAGCCTCCACATCCAGAGGATCATCCTCTGCCATTTCCGCCACCTCAAGTGTGATGTCACCACCAAAGGCATCTTCCCCTCCCCGTCAACATTCCAAAGGGATCGTTCCCTCCACGACACCCTGGTCCACTCCTCCATTACCCCCAACACCTCGTCCCCTTCCCACGGCACCTTCCTGTGTAATCACAGGAGGTGTACTACCTGCCCTTTTACCTCCTCTCTCCTCACTATCCAAGGCATCAAACACTCCTTTCAGGTGAAGCAGCGATTTACTTGTACTTCTTTCAATTTAGTATACTGTATTCGGTCTCCTCTACTTTGGGAAGACCAAACGCAGATTGGGTGACAGCTTTGCGGAACACCTCCACTCAGTCCGAAAGCATAATCCCGAGCTTCCGGTTGCTTGGCATTTCAACACTTTTCCCCCCTGCTCCCCCCACTCTCATGCCAACATTTTTTTGGCCTGGTCCAGTGAACATCAACGCAACCTCGAGCAGCACCTGATCTTCTGATTAGGCACTCGACAGCCTTGCAGACTGAGCATTGAGTTCAATAACTTCAGAGCATGACTGGTCTTTTTTTTTACATTCTATTTTTTAACCATGTGCCTGTTTTTCATGTCATCAGAGCTGCTCATTATTCTGCTATTAACACTCTCTCTGGACTAATGCTTTGTATTTCACCACAACCATTAACACTCTCTCTGACTTTGTCCCAGGACAGCTTTTTTTTTTATTTCCAAAATATACTTTATTCATAAAAATCTGTAAAAATTACATTGCCAAACAGTTTCCAAACAGCACCAAAAAATACAAACATTGCAAGGGAGATCAGTTTCCTTCAATACTGTCATGAGTTTCTTCCCAACCCTTCCGTTTCACAATTGTCATGTCAATTACAGTTTTACATTTACAGCAATTGAGAATATTAACGATACAGTTCGAGGGGTTTCCCATGGATCCAGCCCCTCAGTCCAGCTTGGTGGGGGAACCTTACACTGTGGTCTTTCCCCATTGAGCCTTTGCTGCGGCTGCCCCAAGCTTTAGTGCGTCCCTCAGCACGTAGTCCTGGACCTTGGAATGTGCCAGTCTGCAACATTCGGTGGTGGACAACTCTTTGCGCTGGAAGACCAGCAAGTTTCGGGCAGACCAAAGGGCGTCTTTCACCGAATTGATAGTCCTCCAGCAGCAGTTGATGTTTGTCTCGGTGTGCGTCCCTGGGAACAGCCCGTAGAGCACAGACTCCTGTGTTACAGAGCTGCTTGGGATGAACCTTGACAAAAACCACTGCATCTCTTTCCACACCTGCTTTGCAAAGGCACATTCCAGGAGGAGGTGGGCGGCCGTCTCTTCCCCACCACAGCCAACGCGGGGGCACTGTGCGGAGGGGGCGAGACTTTGGGCGTGCATGAAGGATCTGACGGGGAGGGCCCTTCTCACCACCAGCCAAGCTACGTCTTGGTGCTTGTTTGAAAGTTCTGGTGATGAGGCATTCCGCCAAATGACTTTGACGGTCTGCTCGGGGAACCATCCGACAGGATCCACCGTTTCCTTTTCCCATAGGGCCTTGAGGACATTCCGTGCAGACCACTGCCTGATGGACCGGTGGTCAAAGGTGTTTTCCCGCAGAAACTGCTCCACGAAGGATAGGTGGTACGGCACCGCCCAACTGCACGGAGCGTTCCGTGGCAATGTGACCAGGCCCATCCTTCGCAAAACCGGGGACAGATAGAACCTCAGCACGTAGTGACACTTGGAGTTTGCGTACTGGGGATCTACACACAGCTTGATGCAGCCGCACACGAAGGTGGTCATCAGGATGAGGGCCACGTTGGGTACATTTTTCCCGCCCTTGTCCAGAGATTTGTACATCGTGTCCCTCCGGACCCGGTCCATTTTAGATCCCCAGACGAAGCGGAAAATGGCTCGGGTGACTGCCACGGCGCAGGAGTGGGGTATGGGCCAGACCTGCGCCACGTAGAGCAACAACGTGAGTGCCTCGCACCTGATGACCAGGTTCTTACCCACAATGGAGAGAGATCGCTGCCCCCACATGCCCAACTTTTGTCGTACCTTGGCTACTCGCTCCTCCCATGTTTTGGTGCACGCCCCGGCCCTTCCGAACCATATCCCCAGCACCTTCAGGTAATCTGACCTGACGGTGAAGGGGACAAAGGATCGGTCAGCCCAGTTGCCAAAGAACATGGCCTCGCTCTTGCCGTGGTTAACTTTGGCTCCCGAGGCCAGTTCGAACTGGTCGCAGATGCTCATCAGTCTGCGCACGGACAGCGGATCCGAGCAGAAAACGGCGACGTCATCCATGTACAGGGAGGTTTTGACCTGAGTGCCTCCGCTGCCTGGGATTGTCACCCCTCTTATGCTCGCATCCTTCCTAATAGACTCAGCAAAGGGTTCAATACAGCAAACAAACAAGACCGGGGAGAGAGGACAGCCCTGTCTGACTCCAGATTTGATCGGGAAACTTTCCGATTCCCACCCCTTGATTGAGACTGCGCTACTGATGTTTGTGTAGAGCAGTTGGATCCAATTGCAGATTCCCTCCCCAAACCCCATTTTGGGAAGCACGTCCATCATGTAGGTGTGCGATATCCTGTCAAAAGCCTTCTCCTGGTCCAGGCTGGTGAGGCAGGTGTCCACCCTCCTGTCCCGTATGTAGGCGATCGTATCCCTGAGTAGCGCGAGACTATCAGAGATCTTCCTGCCGGGTACAGTACAGGTCTGATCGGGGTGAATCACCAGCTCCAGAGCAGACTTGACTCGACTGGCTATGACTTTGGACAGAATCTTGTAATCAACATTAAGCAGTGAGATGGGCCGCCAATTTCTGATTTCTGCCCTCTCCCCCTTCTGCTTGTAAATGAGGGTGATGATGCCTTTTCTCATGGATTCTGACATGCTGCCGGCCAGGAGCATACTCTCGTATACTTCCAGCAGGTCCGGGCCGACCCAGTCCCACAGGGACGAGTACAACTCGACCGGTAAGCCGTCGCTCCCGGGAGTTTTACTCGTCTCGAAAGACTCGACGGCCTTTGTCAGCTCGTCCAGAGTTAGCGGCTTGTCCAGTCTCTCCCTCCTGCTGTCATCTAAGACCTCTGTGATAGATGACAGGAAGGACTGGGAGGCTCTGCTGTCTGTGGGCTTCGCGTCATACAGCCCAGCATAAAAAGATTTGCTGATCCTTTGTATGTCGGACTGCGAAGACGTTTCCGAGCCATCTTCTTCCTTCAGGCTGCTGATAACAGAGCTCTCTCTGTGTACCTTTTGGAAGAAGTAACGCGAGCACGTCTCATCCTGCTCGATGGAGCGGACTCTGGACCGGAAGATGATCTTGGAGGCCTCCTTGGCAAAGAGCGAGGCCTGCTGGCTCTTCACCTCTTGGAGGTCCTCCTTGACCTCGACCCCCATTGACTGCAACCGGAGTAGATTTTGCATAATTTTCTGGAGTCGGGACAGTTCCCTCTGTCTCTCTCTCGCCTTCTGAACACCTTTATGGATGAAGAACCTCTTGATGTTCTCCTTAATCGCTTCCCACCAGTGAACTGGAGACTCAAAGAGGGGTTTCACGGTCCTCCAACCTTTGTAATCCCTTTTGAGTTCCTCAACGTTCTCTGGGGTCAGCAGTGTCGCATTGAGCTTCCACGTCCCTCTGCCAACCCGCTGGTCGTCCTGTAAGTGACAGTCGGCCAGTAAGAGGCAGTGGTCGGAGAAGAACACCGGCTTGACGTCGGTGGATCCGACCGTGACAGCACGGGACACAAACAGGAAGTCAATCCTGGAACGGGCAGACCCGTCCGATCTTGACCATGTGTATCTGCGCTGCGCTCCGTCTGCAGGTTTGCTGAAGACGTCGTGCAGTTTGGCACCTTTAACTGTTTCTATTAGGAATCTGGACGTAGCGTCCAGTTTGCTGTCGTCACTGCCGGATCGTCCAGCCGCATCGATGATGCAGTTGAAGTCACCGCCTAGGATGACCGGCCTGGACGTCGCCAGCAGCAGTGGGAGCTGCTGGAAGACGGTCAGCCGCTCGCTGCGTTGTACCGGGGCGTACACATTGATCAACCGGAGCGGAGCGTTGTTGTACATCACGTCTGCTACGAGGAGGCGGCCGCCCACCACCTCCTTAACTTCGGAGATGGTGAAGTTACCTCCCCGCAGCAGAATACCCAGGCCGGAGGAACGGCAGTCATTACCCCCCGACCAGATCGATGGCCCGTGGGACCACCATCGTGACCACTGCCTGTAGGTGCTGAGGTGTGGTATTCCACACTCCTGCAGAAACAGTAGGTCAGCTTTGACCTTGGCAAGGTAATCCAAGGTTGAAACACATCGCGTAGTAGATTTAATGCTACGCACATTAATGGAAGCAATTCTTACACCCATTTTTAACTAAAAATTAGTTGTTGCTTCCCATACCATTTGTCCTCGCTAGTCCCAGTCCTTCCCCTTCGGGATGTTCCTGCATACCCATCGTGTGCGCAAGCAGTTTCACGTTGGTTGGGCTCAGAAACCCCTCCTGATTTTTCATGCAGGGTTTGTGCCGCTCGGGTGACATCGGGGGGGTCTTGTAGGCAGAGAGGATTGGGTTGTCCTCAGCTGCTTCCATCTGTTCCTCCTCGAAAACATCACAGCTCCCGGTCTCCCGGAGCTCAGGTGCGCCAGACGTGTCTTTGCTCCCGGTGTCCCGGAGCTGAGAGGCGTTGGCCACGTCGTTACGTGTGGGGCATTGGGGTTGGGCCACGCCGGGCCCATCACAGCTTCCAGTGCCCGGGGGCTGGGATGCTTTATCATCCATCTCGGAGTTCTGCCGCCTCTTTTGAAGGGGCTGTCGTTCCAGCATTTCCCCGTCCAGTGAAGAGGAGTTGTTGCAGTCTGATTCAGAAGAGAGCCTCCTCTTGCCACTGGTTTGGGTGGTGGCTTTGGGATGTTTTTTCTTTGTGGTTTTCCTCTGGACCACTTGCCACTGACCTGTTTGTCCAACTGCTGCCTCCTCATCCATTGATTCTGTCTGTGGAGGAGGGGTTTCCGGGCACTGGGTAGGTGCTGGGTCGTTGGTTTCAGCCGCCTCCCCTTCCTTCTCAGGTTGAAGTTCCTCACTGCGGAGAAGGTTGCTGGTCTCCTTTCGAACAGCGGACGCCTTCGTCGAACCTTCTCCCGGCCTTTCCTTGGACCTTGCCGCCTGAGCATAACTGAGGCAACGTTTGGGGCAGGTCTTGTAGAGATGGCCTGCCGCACCACACAAGTTGCAACACTTAGTCTGCTTACAGTCCTTGGTCTGATGGCCTTCCTCCTTGCAGTTCTTGCAAACAACCGTGCTGCAGTTGGCTGCCATGTGACCAGATTTGCCACAGGTGCGGCAAACTCTGGGCTACCCAGCGTAGACCAAGAAGCCTCGACTTCCCCCGATAGCGAAGCTGGAGGGAGGGTGGATGATGGCTTCACTGGGATCTACCTTCAAGGTCACCTTGACCTGCCGCTTGCTGGTCCAGATCCCAAAGGGGTCCTTGACATCAGTGCTGCTGCCGGCCATCTCGACGTACCTGGCGAGAAAGGTGAGTACATCCACCACCGGAACATGGGGGTTGTAGAGGTGAATCGTCACCACCCGGTCCCGTTGAGACGGAAGCGTGAAGAGCGGCTCCGCTGTGAGGATCGACAGTGGCGCCCGGTCCCCTTTCTCCTTGAACGCGTTCAGGAACTTGATGCATCCCGCCACGTTCCGGAACGTCACGTCGAAGTATCCACTGCTGGGGAAATCCTGCAGGCAGAAGACGTCCGTCGCTTGAAATCCGCAGCAATCGAAGAGAATTTTCTTGATGAAGAAGGTGCGATCGACCGGTGCATCTCCTTCCTTGTCCTTCACGACCACCCGAACGGTGTTGTGCACTCCCTGGCCCGAAGCTGTCCCAGGACAGCTTTGTTATTTAATCTCTCCTGCTTTCTGCCCTATCAAACACCCTCCGCTTTGTTCTCTCCCCCACCCGCCTCCCCTTCACTTTTAAGTCACAGTTGCCAGTTCTGATGAAAAGTCACAGACCTGAAACATTAACTCCGCTTCTCTGTTCACAGATGCTGCCAGACATGCTGAGTATTTATAGCACTTTTTGTTTTTCTTTCATAGGGGTATTCTCTACATATGAATTAGGAGCAGGAGTAGTCTACTTAGCCCCTTGAGCCTGCTCATGGCTGAACTGATTTCTCCACATTACCTCCTACCCCCAATAACCTTTCACCCCCTTGCTTATCAAGAATCTATATATCTCTGCCTTAAACATATTCAAAGACTCTGCTTCCACCGCCTTTTGAGGAAGAGAATTCCAAAGACTCACGACTCTCAGAGAACAAATTTCTCCTCATCTCTGTCTTAAAAGCTGTTTCCAGTGGCGTTCCACAGGGCTCACTGTTGGGTCCCTTGCTCTTTGTGATCTTTATTAATGATTTGGACATAAATGTTGGAGGCACGATTGGGAAAATTGCTGATGACACAAAAATTGGACGTGTAGTTGATAGTGAAGAGGATAGCCATGGACTGCAGAAAGACATCAATGTAATAAAAGCAAAATACTGCGGATGCTGGAAATCTGAAACAAAAACAAGAAATGCTGGAATCACTCAGCAGAATCACTCTTCGGAAGAAGGGTCACTGACCCGAAACGTTAACTCTGCTTCTCTTTCCACAGATGCTGCCAGACCTGCTGAGTGATTCCAGCATTTGTTGTTGAAAGACATCAATGGTTTGGTTGAGTGGGCAGAAAAGTGGCAAATGGAATTCAATCCAGAGAAGTGTGAGGTAATGCACTTGGGAAGGGCAAATAAAGCGAAGGAATACACAATAATTGGGAGGATAATGAGGGGAAGTGAGAGACCTTGGAGTGCAGGTCCCTGAAGGTGGCAGGACAGGTAGACAGAGTGGTGGAGAAGGCATATGGAATGCTTTCCTTTATTGGCCGAGGTATAGAATTCAAAAGCAGGGATATAATGCTGGAACTGTATAAAACACTGGTTAGGCCACAGGTGGAGTATTGCGTACAGTTCTGGTCACCACATTACATGACAACCATGTGTGCAAGAAGTGTATCCATCTGCAGCTACTGACTACCCGCATTAGGGAGCTAGAGCTGCGGGTGGATTCACTGGAGCATCCGTGATGCTGAGGACATCGTGGATCGCACATTTAGTGAGGTGGTCACACCGCAGGTAATGGCAGCACAGGCAAAAAAGAGATGGGTGACCACCAGACTGAGTAGTAGGCACAGGCAGGTAGTGCAGGAGTCCCCTGTGGCCATCCCCCTCTCAAACAGATATACCACTTTGGATACTGTTGGGGGGGTTGACCTCCCAGGGGAAAGTAGCAACAGCCAGGGCCGTGGCACCAAGGATGGCTCTGCTGCACAGCAGGGGTGTAAAAGGAGTGGAAGAGCTATAGTGATAGGGGATTCTCTCGTAATGGGTACAGATAGGCGTTTCTGTGGCCGCAAACATGACTCCAGGATGGTATGTTGCCTCCCTGATGCTAGGGTCAAGGATGTCACGGAGCGGCTGCAGGACATTTTGAAGGGGGAGGGTGAGCAGCCAGAGGTCGTGATACACATCGGTACCAACGACATAGGTAGAAAAAGGGATGAGGTCCTGCAACAAGAATTTAGGGAGCTAGGTAGCAGATTAAAAAGCAGGACCTCTAAGGTTTAATCTCTGGATTACTCCCGGTGCCATGTGCAAGTGAGTTCAGAAATAGGAGGAAAAAGCAGATGAATGCGTGGCTGAGGAGATGGTGCAGGAGGGAGGGCTTTAATTTCCTGGATCACTGGGTCTGTTTCTGGCAAAGGTGGGACCTGTATAAGTTGGACGGGTTGCACCTGAATCAGAATGGGACAAGCGTCCTTGCTGGGAGGTTTGCGAGTTCTGTTGGGGGGGTTGAAAACTAATTTGGCAGGGAGATGGGATACAGAGTGGAGGTACAGTAGAGGGTAATATAGAACAGAAAGTGAGTCTGTCTGGAAGGCAGAGCAAATATAGACCTGGTAAGGCACAAGTGAAAAATGCAAGGCGGGATTGCATCTATTTTAATGCAAGGAGTCTTACTAGTAAGGCAGATGAATTGAGGGCGTTGATTTGCACATGGGATTATGATATTATTGCTATCACAGAGACATGGCAGCTCAATACTCTTGGGTATAGAATCTTCAGGCGTGACAGGGGAGGGGGTAAAAGAGGAGGTGGCATTGCACTGTTGATCAAGGAGTCAATTACTGCAGTAAGGAGGGATGACATCTTAGAAGGTTCCTCAAATGAGGCCATTTAGGTAGAACTTAAAAACAAAAAGGGGGCAATCACTTGACTGGGAGTGTACTACAGGCCTCCAAACAGTCAGGAAGAGATAGAGGAGCAGATATGTAGGCAAATCTCTGAGAGGTGTAAAAATAACAGGGTAATAATAGCAGGGGATTTCAACTTCCCCAATATTAACTGGGATAGTCTCAGGGCAAAAGGCTTAAAAGAGGCGGAATTCTTAAAATGCATACAGGAGAGCTTTTTGAGCCAGTATGTAGAAAGTCATACAAGAGAAGGGGCAGTACTGGACCTAATCCTAGGGAATGAAGCCGGTCAAGTGGTAGAAGTGTCAGTGGGGGAGCATTTCGGGGATAGTGACCATAACTCTAAGATTTAAGGTTGTTGTGGAAAAGGACAAAGATGGACCAGAAATAAAGGTACTGAATTGGGGGAAGGCTGATTTCAATATGATAAAACAGGATCTGGCCTAAGTGGACTGGGAGCAGCTACTTGTAGGAAAGTCAACAGCACATCAGTGGGAGACATTCAAAGAGGAAATTGTGAGAGTTCAGAGCCAACATGTACCTGTTAAGGTGAAGGGTAGGACCAACAAGTCGAGGGAAACCTGGATGTCCAGGGATATAGAGGATTGGATCAGGAAAACAAAGGAGGCTTACGGCAGATCCCAAGCGCTGAAAACAGCGGAAGCACGAGAGGAGTATAGAAAGTGTAGGGCGGCACTTAAAAAAGTAATTAGGGGAGCGAAGAGGGGACATGAATAAACACTGGCGGGCAAGATAAAGGAAAATCCCAAGGTGTTTTATAAGTATATTAAGGGTAAGAGGATAACCAGGGAAAGGGTAGGGCCCATTAGGGACCAAAGTGGCAATCTGTATGTGGAGCCGGAGGACATAGGTAAGGTTTTAAATGATTACTTTTCATCAGTGTTCACTATGGAGAAGGACGATGTAGGTGTAGAGATCAGGGAGGGGGATTGTGATATACTTGAACATATTAACATTGAAAGGGAGGAAATATTAGCTGTTTTAGCGGGCTTAAAAGTGGATATATCCTCAGGCCCAGATGAGATGTATCCCATGCTGTTATGTGAGGCAAAGGAGGAGATAGCAGGGGCTCTGACATAAATTTTCAAATCCTTTCTGGCCACAGGAGAGGTACCAGAGGACTGGAAGACAGCGAATGTGGAACCATTATTCAAGAAGGGTAGTAGGGATAAACCAGGTAATTACAGGCCGGTGAGTCCAACATCAGTGGTTGGGAAAACATTGCAAAAAATTCTGAGGGACAGAATTAATCTCCACTTTGAGAGGCAGGGATTAATCAGGGATAGTCAGCATGGCTTGGAGGAGATCGTTTCTAACTAACTTGATTGAATTTTTCGAGGAGATGACTAGATGTTAAGATGAGGGTAAAGCAGTTGATGTAGTATACAAGGATTTCAGTAAGGCTTTTGATAAGGTCCCACATGGGAGATTGGTTAAGAAGGTAAGAGCCCATGGAATCCAGGGCAATTTGGCAAATTGGATCCAAAATTGGCTTCGTGGCAGGAGGCAGAGGGTGATGGTCGAGGGTTGTTTTTGCGATTTGAAGCCTGTGACCAGTGGTGTACCGCAGGGAGCCAACTGTATAAGAGCCCCGACAGCTAATTTTATCTGCAGCGCCTGTGGAAGAGTCTGTCACTCTAGTATTGGCCTTTATAGCCACTCCAGGCGCTGCTCCACAAACCACTGACCACCTCTAGGCACTTACCCATTGTCTCTCGAGACAAGGAGGCCAAAGAAGAAGAAGAGAGGGTGAACCGTTGAAAGCACGGTGCAGTGGTCCATAAAAAGTGGTCAAGAGAATTGGTAAATTATTTGATTGACACCCCATATTGCTGGAAAAAGATTCAACTGTGTCATATCAGTATGTTAATATTATAGTCAGGATGAGGATAAGCAAGCCCAGGTATGTTAGGTAATAGGGACAGTGAAGAAAGAAAGGGATACTGAGGATGAGGCAAAAGGAGGGCTAGACAGTTCTCGCACTGAACCTCCTACTATCCAGTTAGGAATCCTGCGGTGAGTAACTCACCTCCTGACTCCCCAAAGCCTATCCGCCATCTACAAGGCACAAATCAGGAGTGTAATGGAACTTATTTCTTCCTATCTAGACTCTATCTTTTCTCCGCTGGTCCAGTCTCTTCCCACCTACATCCGTGACTCTTCTGACGCCCTACGTCATTTTGACAATTTCCAGTTTCCTGGTCCCAACCGCCTCCTCTTCACTATGGACGTCCAATCGCTCTACACCTCCATCCCCCACCAGGATGGTTTGAGGGCTCTCCGCTTCTTCCTGGAACAGAGGCCCAACCAGTCCCCATCCACCAACACCCTCCTCCGCCTGGCTGAACTTGTTCTCACATTGAACAACTTCTCCTTCAACTCCATGCATTTCCTTCAAGTAAAAGGTGTCGCTATGGGTACTCGCATGGGTCCTAGTTATGCCTGTCTTTTTGTGGGATATGTCGAGCATTCTTTGTTCCAGTCCTACTCAGGCCCCCTCCCCCAACTCTTTTTCCGGTACATTGATGACTGTATCGGTGCCGTTTCCTGCTCCCGCCCCGAACTAGAAAACTTTTCTTCCTTTTTTTTTTACATTCCTTTTTACATTTTTTACAATCTTTTTTTGCATTTATTTCATTTCATCTTAGTTTGTTCAGTTTGCTTACCCACTGTTTTTTTCAGGTTGTTTTTCTTCAGGTTTGCACTTGCTGCTGTTCAATATTCAGTATATTCACACCTAATCTGTACTAATGCTTTGTCTTTCAACACACCATTAACATATTGTTTGCCTTTGCTCCGTGACCTTTTGGTCAGCTATGTGGCCTGGTCCAATCTGCACCTTCTCCTTTGTTATCTCTTGCCCAACCCCCACCTCACTTGTTTATAATCTGTGACTTTTCTAATATTTGTCAGTTCCGAAGAAGGGTCGCTGACCCGAAACGTTAACTCTGCTTCTCTTTCCACAGATGCTGCCAGACCTGCTGAGTGATTCCAGCATTTCTTGTTTTTGTTTCAGATTTCCAGCATCCACAGTATTTTGCTTTTATATTAGTGTAATGGAATAACTTTCGCTTGCTCGGATGGGTGCAGCTCCTACAGCACTCAACAAGTTTGACACCATCCAGGACAAAGCAACCCACTTGATTGGCACCCCATCCACAAACATTCACTCCCTCCATCACTGACGCGAGGCGGAGAGTTTTGGATGGCATGTATAGAAAGGTGGTCACACCGCAGGCTCAGACTTCACAGGCAGGAAGGGAATGGGTGACCACCAGGCAGAGCAAGAGGTCCAGGCAGAGCAAGAGGTCCAGGCAGGCAGTGCAGGAATCTCCTGTGGCTATTCCCCTGCAAAACAAATAAGAGGATACTGTTGGGGAGAAGGCCGCTCAGGGGAAAGCAGCAACAGCCCAATTCGTTGCAACATGGTTGGCTCTGCTGCACAGGGGAGGAGTAAAAAGTGTGGGAATGCAATAGTTATAGGGGATTCAATTGTAAGGGGAGTAGATAGGTGTTTCTGTGGCCGCAAAAGAGACTCCAGGATGGTGTGTTGCCTCCCTGGTGCTAGGGTCAAGGATGTCTCAGAGCAGTTAGAGGACATTCTGAAGGGGGAGGGTGAACAGCCAGTGGTCGTGGTACACATTGGTACAAAAGACATAGGTTAAAAAAAAGGATGAGGTCCTAAAAGCAGAATATAGAGAGTTAGGAAGTATGTTGAAAAGTAGGACCTCAAAGTTAGTGATCTCAGGATTACTACCAGTGCCACGTGCTGGTCAGAGTAGAAATAGCAGGATATATCAGATGAATACGTGGCTGAAGAGATGGTGTGAGGGGGAGAGTTTTAGATTCCTGGGACATTGGGACTGGTTCTGGGGGAGGTGGGACCAGTTCAAACTGGACGGGTTATACCTGGGCAGGACCGGGACTGATGTCCTAGGGGGAGTATTTGCTAGAGTGGTTGGGGAGGGTTTAAACTAAAATGGCAGGGGAATGGGAACCTTTGCAAGGAGTCAGAGGAGGGGGGATCAAGGACAAGAACAAAAGACAGTAAGGAGAATAAGAAAAGTGATAGGCAGAGAAATTAAGGGCCAGAATAAAACAGGGCCACAGTGAAAAGTAGTGGGAGGGGGACAGGTAATGTTAAAAAGGCAAGCCTTCAGGCTTTGTGCCTTAACGCGCACAGCATTCGCAATAAAGTGGATGAATTAATCGAATAAATAGATGTAAACGGGTATGATATAGTCGGGATTACGGAGACATGGCTGCAGGGTGACCAGGGATGGGAAATGAACATTAGAATTAGAATTAGAATATTACAGCGCAGTACAGGCCCTTCGGCCCTCGATGTTGCGCCGAGCTGTGAAACCATCTGACCTACACTATTCCATTTTCATCCATGTGTCTATCCAATGTCCACTTAAATGCCCTTAAAGTTGGCGAATCTACTACTGCTGCAGGCAGGGCATTCCACGCCCTTACTACTCTCTGAGTAAAGAAACTACCTCTCACATCTGTCCTATATCTATCACCCCTCAACTTGAAGCTATGTCCCCTCGTGTTTGCCATCACCATCCGAGGAAAAAGACGCTCACTATCCACCCTATCTAACCCTCTGATTATCTTATATGTCTCTATTAAGTCACCTCTCCTCCTCCTTCTCTCCAACGAAAACAACCTCAAGTCCCTCAGCCTTTCCTCGTAAGACCTTCCCTCCATACCAGGCAACATCCTAGTAAATCTCCTCTGCACCCTTTCCATAGCTTCCACATCCTTTCTATAATGCGGTGACCAGAACTGCACGCAATACTCCAGGTGCGGTCTCACCAGAGTCTTGTACAGCTGCAGCATGACCTCGTGGCTCCGAAACTCGACCCCCCTACTAATAAAAGCTAACACACCATATGCCTTCTTGACAGCCCTATTAACCTGGTTAGCAACCTTCAGGGATTTATGCACCTGGACACCAAGATCTCTCTGCTCATCTACACTAACAAGAATCTTCCCATTAGCCCAGTACTCTGCATTCCTGTTACTCCTTCCAAAGTGAATCACCTCACACTTTTCCGCATTAAACTCCATTTGCCATCTCTCAGCCCAGCTCTGCAGCCTATCTATGTCCCTCTGTACCCTACAACATCCTTCGGCACTATCCACAACTCCACCGACCTTAGTGTCATCTGCAAATTTACTAACCCACCCTTCTACACCCTCTTCCAGGTCATTTATAAAAATGACAAACAGCAATGGCCCCAAAACAGATCCTTGCGGTACACCACTAGTAACTAAACTCCAGGATGAACATTTGCCATCAACCACCACCCTCTGTCTTCTTTCAGCTAGCCAATTTCTGATCCAAAGCTCTAAATCACCTTCAACCCCATACTTCCGTATTTTCTGCAATAGCCTACCGTGGGGAACCTTATCAAACGCCTTACTGAAATCCATATACACCACATCCACTGCTTTACCCTCATCCACCTGTTTGGTCACTTTCTCGAAAAACTCAATAAGGTTTGTGAGGCACGACCTACCCGTCACAAAACCGTGCTGACTATCTCTAATGTACTTATTCTTTTCAAGATGATTATAAATCCTGTCTCTTATAACCTTTTCCAACATTTTACCCACAACCGAAGTGAGGCTCACAGGTCTATAATTACCAGGGCTGTCTCTACTCCCCTTCTTGAACAAGGGGACAACATTTGCAATCCTCCAGTCTTCCGGCACTATTCCTGTTGACAATGACGACATAAAGATCAAGGACAAAGGCTCTGCAATCTCCTCCCTAGCTTCCCAGAGAATCCTAGGATAAATCCCATCTGGCCCAGGGGACTTATCTATTTTCACACTTTCCAAAATTGCTAACACCTCCTCCTTGTGAACCTCAATCCCATCTAGCCTCGTAGCCTGAATCTCAGTATTCTCAACAACATTTTCTTTCTCTACTGTAAATACTGACGCAAAATATTCATTTAACACTTCCCCTATCTCCTCTGATTCCACACACAACTTCCCACTACTATCCTTGATTGGCCCTAATCTAACTCTAGTCATTCTTTTATTCCTGATATACCTATAGAAAGCCTTAGGGTTTTCCCTGATCCGATCCACCAATGACTTCTCGTGTCCTCTCCTTGCTCTTCTTAGCTCTCCCTTTAGATCCTTCCTGGCTAGCTTGTAGCTCTCAAGCGCCCTAACTGAGCCTTCACGTCTCATCCTAACATAAGCCTTCTTCTTCCTCTTGACAAGCTTCTTTAGTAAACCACGGCTCCCTCGCACGACAACTTCCTCCCTGCCTCACAGGTACATACTTATCAAGGACACGCAGTAGCTGCTCCTTGAATAAGCTCCACATTTCGATTGTTCCCATCCCCTGCAGTTTCCTTCCCCATCCTACATCCTAAATCTTGCCTAATCGCATCATAATTTCCTTTCCCCCAGTTATAATTCTTGCCCTGCGGTATATACCTGTCCCTGCCCATCGCTAAGGTAAACCTAACCGAATTGTGATCACTGTCACCAAAGTGCTCACCTACATCTAAATCTAACACCTGGCCGGGTTCATTTCCCAGTACCAAATCCAATGTGGCATCGCCCCTGGTTGGCCTGTCTACATACTGTGTCAGAAAACCCTCCTGCACACACTGGACAAAAACTGACCCATCTAAAGTACTCGAACTATAGTATTTCCAGTCGATATTTGGAAAGTTAAAGTCCCCCATAACAACTACCCTGTTCCTCTCACCCCTGTCGAGAATCATCTTCGCTATCCTTTCCTCTACATCTCTGGAACTATTCGGAGGTCTATAAAAGACTCCCAACAGGGTAACCTCACCTCTCCTGTTTCTAACCTCAGCCCATACTACCTCAGTAGACGAGTCCTCAAACGTCCTTTCTGTTGCTGTAATACTCTCCTTGATTAACAATGCCACACCCCCCCCTCTTTTACCATCTTCTCTGTTCTTACTGAAACATCTAAATCCCGGAATCTGCAACATCCATTCCTGCCCCTGCTCTACCCATGTCTCCAAAATGGCCACTACATCGAGATCCCAGGTACCAACCCATGCTGCAAGCTCACCCACCTTATTCCGGATGCTCCTGGCGTTGAAATAGACACACTTTAAACCAGGTTCTTGCTTGCCAGTGCCCTCTTGCTTCCTTGTAACCATATCCCTGACCTCACTACTCTCAACATCCTGTACACTGGCACTACAATTTGGGTTCCCATTCCCCTGCTGAATTAGTTTAAACCCCCCCGAAGAGCACTAGCAAACCTCCCCCCCAGGATATTGGTACCCCTCTGGTTCAGGTGAAGACCATCCTGTTTGTAGAGGTCCCACCTACCCCAGAAAGAGCCCCAATTATCCAGGAAACCAAATCCCTCCCTCCTGCACCATCCCTGCAGCCACGTGTTCAACTCCTCTCTCTCCCTATTCCTCGCTTCGCTATCACGTGGCACGGGCAACAACCCAGAGATAACAATTCTGTTTGTTCTTGCTCTAAGCTTCCACCCTCGCTCCCTAAATTTCTGTCTTAAATCCCCATTTCTCTTCCTACCTATGTCGTTGGTGCCTATGTGGACCACGACTTGGGGCTGCTCCCCCTCCCCATTAAGGATCCCAAAAACACGATCCGAGACATCACGAACCCTGGCACCTGGGAGGCAACATACCAACCGTGAGTCTCTCTCGTTCCCACAGAACCTCCTATCTGTTCCCCTAACTATGGAGTCCCCAATGACTAATATTCTGCTCCTCTTCCCCCTTCCCTTCTGAGCAACAGGGACAGACTCTGTGCCAGATATCTGTACCCCATTGCTTACCCCTGGTAAGTCGTCCCCCGCAACAGTATCCAAAACGGTATACCTGTTGTTGAGGGAAACAGCCACAGGGGATCCCTGCACTGCCTGCTGGTTCCCTCTCCTTCCCCTGACGGTAACCCATCTACCTACTTCTTTTACCTGAGGTGTGACTACCTCCCCATAACTCCTCTCAATAACCTCCTCCGCCTCCCGAATGATCCGAAGTTCATCCAGCTCCAGCTCCAGTTCCCTAACGCGGTTCTCGAGGAGCTGGAGTTGGGTGCACTTCCCACAGATGCAGTCAGCAGGGACACTCTTGGCGACCCTTACCTCCCACATTCTGCAGGAGGAACATACAACTGCCTTAATCTCCATTCCCACTATTCCAAATTCCCAACAAATCTACTGAAAAACAAAAAAAAAAAAAGTCAAAACTTGTTAGGTTAGCAATCCAACAGACAGAACTTCCCAAATAAAAAGTTTACCTTATCAACACACCAGAGTCCTTTTTTTTTGGTTAGAGGAGGAGGGTGGGTGGGAGACACTACACGTGTAGTGTCTCGGGTACAGCCACCACACAAATATATACCCTTTTCCTTACCCAGCCGTCCCCTGGTCCTCCGAAAACAAAAGGGAATTCACTTTTAAACTTACGCTGAAATTGACTTCTCAGCTGTCAGCCCGTTCACGCACCTCCGTTGCTATCAACGCTGCAGTCACCGAAACTAAAAGAAAGAGATTCTAAACCACACAAATATATACCCTTTTCCTGACCCAGCATTCCCCTGGTCCTCCGAAAACAAAAGGGAATTCACTTTTAAACTTACGCTGAAATTGACTTCTCAGCTGTAAGCCCGTTCACGCACCTCCGTTGCTATCAACGCTGCAGTCACCGAAACTAAAAGAAAGAGATTCTAAACCACACAAATATATACCCTTTTCCTTACCCAGCAGTCCCCTGGTCCTCCGAAAACAAAAGGGAATTCACTTTTAAACTTACGCTGAAATTGACTTCTCAGCTGTAAGCCCGTTGACGCACCTCCGTTGCTATCAACGCTGGGTATTCAGTATTTAGGAAGGACAGACAAAAAGTAAAAGGTGGTGGAGTTGCATTACTTTTTAAAGAGAAAACTAACGCAATAGTGAGAAAGGATATTGGCTCTGATGATGTGGAATCTGTATGGGTAGAGCTGAGAAACGCTACGGGGCAAAAAAAGTTAGTGGGGGTTGTATATATACCCCCAAACTGTGGTGATGTTGGGAATGGCATTAAACAGGAAATTAGAGACGCATACGATAAAGGAGCATCTGTAATTATGGGTGACTTCCATCTGCATATAGAGCCAGAGAGTAATATAGCATAGAGGCAGGCCCTTCGGCCCATTGTGTCTGTGCCAATACCCAACTATTCTGTTCCCAAATTCCTGCACTTGGCCCATAGCCTTGTGTGCTATGGTATTTCAAGTGCTCATATAGATTGGGCAAATCAAGTTAGTCACAATACCGTAGAGGAGGAATTCATGGACTGTATACGGGATGGTTTTCTGGACCAACACATTGAGGAACCAACTAGAGAACAGGCCATCCTAGACTGGGTATTGTGTAATGAGAGAGGAATAATTGACAATCTAGTTGTGCGAGACCCCTTGGGGATGAGCGACCATAATATGATAGAATTCTTCATCAAGATGGAGAGTGACGTAGTTGTTTCTGAGACAAGGGTCCTGAATCTTAATAAAGGAAACGACGAAGGTATGAGGTGCGAGTTGGCTATGATGGATTGGGAAACTTAAAGGGATGACAGTGGATAGGCAATGACAAACATTCAAAGAGCGCGTGGATGAACTGCAACAATTGTTTATTCCTGTCTGGCGCAAAAGTAAAATGGGAAAGGTAGCCAAACCATGGCTTACAAGGGAAATTAGAGATAGCATTAGATCCAAGGAAGAGGCATATAAATTTGCCAGAAGGAACAACAGACCTGAGGATTGGGAGCAGTTTCGAATTCAGCAATGGAGGACCAAGGGATTGATTAAGAAGGGGAAAATAGAGTACGAGAGTAAGCTTGCAGGGAACATAAAAACTGACTGTAAAAGTTTCTATAGGTATGTGAAGAGAAAAAGATTGGTGAAGATAAATGTGGGTCCCTTACAGTCAGAAACGGGAATTTATTATGGGGAACAAAGAAATAGCTGACCAACTCAATGCATACTTTGGTTCTGTCTTCACAAAGGAGGACACAAATATCATACCAGAAATGTTGGGGAACACAGGGTTTAGTGAGAGGGAGGAACTGAAGTAAATCAGTCTTAGTCAAGAAATGGTGTTGGGGACATTGATGGGATTGAAGGCCGATAAATCCCCAGGGCCTGATAATCTACATCCCAGAGTACTTAAGGAAGTGGCCCGAGAAATAGTGGATACATTGGTGGTCATCTTTCAAAATTCTATAGACTCTAGAACAGTTCCTACAGATCTGAGGGTAGCTAATGTAACCCTGCTATTTAAAAAGGAAGGTAGAGAGAAAACAGGGAATTATAGACCAGTCAGCCTGACGTCGGTAGTGGGGAAACTTCCAGAGTCCATTATCAAAGATTTTATAGCAGAGCACTTAGAGAACCGTGGTAGAATCGGACAGAGTCAGCATGGATTTACGAAAGGGAAATCATGCTTGACAAATCTACTAGAATTCTTCGAGGATGTAACTAGTAGAGTTGATGAGGGGAGCCAGTGGATGTGGTTTATTTGAACTTTCAGAAGGCTTTCGACATAGTCCCACAGAAGAGGTTAGTGCATAAAATTAAAGCACATGCTTGCCTTCATCGGTCGGGGCATAGAGTATAAGAATTGGCAAGTTATGCTGCAGCTGTGCAGAACTTTAGTTAGGCCACACTTAGAATATTGCATGCAATTCTGGTCGCCACACTACCAGAAGGACGTGGAGGCTTTGGAGAGGTTACAGAAGAGGTTTACCAGGATGTTGCCTGGTCTGGAGGGCATTAGCTATGAGGAGAGGTTGGATAAACTCGGATTGTTTTCACTGGAACCACGGAGGTGGAGGGGCGACATGATAGAGGTTTACAAAGTTATGAGCGGCATGGACAGAGTGGATAGTCAGAAGCTTTTTCCCAGGGTGGAAGAGTCAGTTACTAGGGGACAGAGGTTTAAGGTGCGAGGGGCAAAGTTTAGAGGGGATGTGCGAGGCAAGTTCTTTAAACACAGGGGGGTTGAGTGCCTGAAACTTGCTGCCGCGGGAGGTGGTGGAAGCAGATACGATAGCGACGTTTAAGAGGCATCTTGACAAATATATGAATAGGATGGGAATAGAGGGATACGGTCCCCGGAAGTGCAGAAGGTTTTAGTTTAGGCAGGCATCAAGATCGGCGCAGGCTTGGAGGGCCGAATGGCCTGTTCCTGTGCTGTACTGTTCTTTGTTCTTTGAAAGGTACTGGGACCCTTGCTGTTTGTAGTGTACATTAATGATTTAGACGTGAATATAAGAGGTGTGATCAGTAAGTTCGCAGATGACACGAAAATTGGTGGTGTTGTAAATAGTGAGGAGGAAATCCTTAGATTACAGCGAGATATAGGTGGGCTGGTAAGATGGGCGGAACAGTGGCAAATGGAATTTAATCCTGAAAAGTGTGAGGTGATGCATTTTGGAAGACTAACAAGGCCAGGGAATATACAATGGATGGTAGGACCCTAGGAAGTACAGAAAGTCAGAAGGATCTCGGTGTACTTGACCATCGATCACTGAAGGCAGCAGCACCAGCAGTTAAGGTGGTTAGGAAGGCATATGGGATACTTGCCTTTATTAGCCGAGGCATAGAATATAATAGCAGTGAGGTTATGATGGAGCTGTATAAAACGCTCGTTAGGCCACAGCTGGAGTACTGTGTACAGTTCTGGTCACCACACTATAAGAAGGATGTGATTGCACTGGAGAGGGTGCAGAGGAGATTCAGCAGGATGTTGCCTGAGCTGGAGCATTTCAGCTATGAAGAGAGACTGAAAAGACTAGGGTTGTTTTCCTTAGAGCAGAGAAGGCTGAGGGGGGACCTGATTGAGGTATACATAATTATGAGGGGTACTAAAGGTTCAATAGGAGGAAACTTTTTCCTTTAGTGGAGAGATCAAGAACCAGGGGGCATAGATTTAGGGTAAGGGGCAGGTGGTTTAGGGGGGATTTGAGGAAGCATTTTATCAGGAACCCCCCCTGCCCCCCCACACTGAAGAGGTGGTAGAGGCAGGAACCCTCACAACATTTAAGAAGTATTTGGATGAGCACTTGAAACAACATAGCATACAAAGCTACGGGCCAAGTGCAAGAATATGGGATAAGAATAGTTGGGTGCTGTATGGCCGGCAATGTCACAAAGAACAGTATAGCACAGGAACAGGCCATTCGGCCCTCCAAGCCTGCGCCGATCTTGATGCCTGCCTAAACTAACACCTTCTGCACTTCCGGGGCCCATAACCCTCTATTCCCTTCCTATTCATGTATTTGTCAAGATGCCTCTTAAACGTCTCTATGGTACCTGCTTCCACCACCTCCCCCGGCAACAAGTTCCAGGCACTCACCACCCACTGTGTAAAGAACTTGCCTCGCACATTCCCTCTAAACTTTGCCCCTCGCACCTTAAACCTATGTCCCCTAGTAACTGACTCTTCCACCCTGGGAAAAAGCTTCTGACTATCCACTCTGTCCATGCCGCTCATAACTTTGTAAACCTCTATCATGTCGCCCCTCCACCTCCGTCGTTCCAGTGAAAACAATCCAAGTTTATCCAACCTCTCCTCATAGCTAATGCCCTCCAGACCAGGCAACATCCTGGTAAACCTCTTCTGTAACCTCTCCAAAGCATCCGCGTCCTTCTGGTAGTGTGGCGACCAGAATTGCATGCAATATTCTAAGTGTGGCCTAACTAAAGTTCTGCACAGCTGCAGCATAACTTGCCAATTCTTATACTCTGCCCCGACCGATGAAGGCAAGCGTGCCGTATGCCTTCTTGACTACATTATCCACCTGCGTTGCCACTTTCAGTGACCTGTGGACCTGTACGCCCAGATCTCTCTGCCTGTCAATACTCCTAATGGTTCTGCCATTTACTGTATACTTCCCACCTGCATTAGACCTTCCAAAATGCATTACCTCATATTTGTCCAGATTAAACTCCATCTGCCATCTCTCCGCCCAAGTCTCCAACCGATCTATATCCTGCTATATCCTCTGACAATCCTCATCACTGTCCGCAACTCCACCAACCTTTGTGTCGTCTGCAAACTTATGAATCAGACCAGTTACATTTTCCTCCAAATCATTTATATATACTACAAAGAGCAAACGTCCCAGCACTAATCCCTGCGGAACACCACTAGTCACATCCCTCCATTCAGAAAAGCACCCTTCCACTGCTACCCTCTGTCTTCGATGACCGAGCCAGTTCAGTATCCATCTTGCCAGCTCACCTCTGATCCCGTGTGACTTCACCTTTTGTACCAGTCTGCCATGTGGGACCTTGTCAAAGGCTTTACTGAAGTCCATATAGATAACATCCACTGCCCTTCCTTCATCAATCATCTTCGTCACTTCCTCAAAAAACTCAATCAAGTTAGTGAGACACGACCTCCCCTTCACAAAACCATGCTGCCTCTTGCTAATATGTTCATTTGTTTCCAAATGGGAATAAATCCTGTCCCGAAGAATCCTCTCTAATAATTTCCCTACCACTGACGTAAAGCTCACCGGCCCATAATTTCCTGGATTATCCTTGCTACCCTTCTTAAAGAAAGGAACAACATTGGCTATTCTCCAGTCCTCTGGGACCTCACCTGTCGCCAATGAGGATACAAAGATTTCTGTCAAGGCCCCAGCAATTTCTTCCCTTGCCTCCCTCAGTATTCTGGGGTAGATCCCATCAGGCCCTGGGGACTTATCTACCGTAATGCTTTGCAAGACACCCAACACCTCCTTTTTGATAACGACATGGCCCAGACTATCTACACTCCCTTCCCTAGACTCATCATCCACCAAGTCCTTCACTTTGGTGAATACTGATACAAAGTACTGATTTAGTACCTCGCCCATTTCTTCTGGCTCCACACATAGATTCTCTCCTCTGTCCTTGAGTGGGCCAACTCTTTCCGTGGTTACCCTCTTTATATACGTATAAAAAGCCTTGGGATTTTCCTTAATCCTGCTTGCCAATGACTTTTCATGACCCCTTTTAGCCCTCCTGACTCCTTGCTTAAGTTCCTCCCTACTTTCTTTATATTCCTCAAGGGCTTCGTCTGTTCCCAGCCTTCTAGCCCTTACGAATGCTTCCTTTTTCTTTTTGACTCGGCTCACAATATCCCTCGTTATCCAAGGTTCCCGAAACTTGCCAAACGTATCCTTCTTCCTCACAGGGACATGCCGCTCCTGGATTCTAATCAAGTAAATAGTGAGGAGGAAAGTTTTAGATTACAGGATGATATAGATGGGCTGGTAAGATGGGCGGAGCAGTGGCAAATGGAATTTAATCCTGAGAAGTGTGAGGTGATGCATTTTCGGAGGACTAACAAGGTAAGGGAGTGTACAATGGATGGTAGGACCATAGGAAGTACAGAAAGTCAGAAGGATCTCGGTGTACTTGTCCATAGTTCACTGAAGGCAGCAGCACAGGTAGATAAGGTGGTAAGGAAGGCATATGGGATACTTGCCTTTATTAACCGAGGCATAGAATATAAGAGCAGGGAGGTTATGATGGAGCTGTATAAAACGCTAGTTAGGCCACAGCTGGAGTACTGTGTACAGTTCTGGGCACCACACTATAAGAAGGATGTGATTGCACTGGAGAGGGTGCAGAGGAGATTCACCAGGATGTTGCCTGGGCTGGAGCATTTCAGCTATGAAGAGAGACTGAAAAGGCTAGGGTTGTTTTCCTTGGAGCAGAGAAGGCTGAGAGGGGACATGATTGAGGTATACAAAATTATGAGGGGCATAGGTAGGTTAGTTAGGAAGAAACTTTTTCCCTTAATGGAGAGATCAATAACCAGGGGGCATAGATTTACGGTAAGCTGCAGGAGGTTTAGAGGGGATTTGGGAAAAAAAATTTCAACCAGAGGGTGGTTGGAATCTGGAACACACTGCCTGAAGAGGTGGTAGAGGCTGGAACCCTCACAACATTTAAGAAGTATTTAGATGAGCACTTGAAATGCCATAGCATACAAGACTATGGTCCAAGTACTGGAAAATGGGATTAGAATAGTTAGGTGCTTGATGGCCGGCACAGACAAGACAGGCCGAAGGGCCTGTTTCTGTGCTGGATAACTCTGTGACTCTATGAGATCGGCGGCAAGCTTGTAAAATGCAGCCCCATGTCTCTGCAACATTAGTCTGGGTCTCTGGATTATTAGTCTCAGTAACGTTATCACTATACCACTGTTCCAATTCGTACGATGGTTTGGGTAAATGCAATGTATTTTATAGCATTATTTGAGTGATGTAGTAGACCTTTCCAGAGCCCTTTCCTATCCTGAGTGGCGTGAAACAGGGCTGTGTTCTCGCACCCACACTTCTTGGGATTTTCTTCTCCTTGCTGCTTTCACATTAGTTCATGTCCTCTGAAGTAGGAATTTTCCTCCACACAAGATCAGGGGGCAGGTTGTTCAACCTTGCCCGTCTAAGAGCGAAGTCCAAAGTACGGAAAGTCCTCATCGGGGAACTCCTCTTTGCTGATGATGCTGCTTTAACATCTCACACTGAAGAGTGCCTGCAGAGTCTCATCGACAGGTTTGCGGCTGCCTGCAATGAATTTGGCCTAACCATCAGCCTCAAGAAAACGAACATCATGGGGCAGGACGTCAGAAATGCTCCATCCATCAATATTGGCAACCACGCTCTGGAAGTGGTTCAAGATTTCACCTACCTAGGCTCAACTATCACCAGTAACCTGTCTCCAGATGCAGAAATCAACAAGCACATGGGTAAGGCTTCCACTGCTATGTCCAGACTGGCCAAGAGAGTGTGAGAAAATGGCGCACTGACACGGAACACAAAAGTCCGAGTGTATCAGTCCTGTGTCCTCAGTACCTTGCTCTATGGCAGCGAGGCCTGGACAACGTATGTCAGCCAAGAGCGACGTCTCAATTCATTCCATCTTCGCTGCCTCCGGAGAATACTTGGCATCAGGTGGCAGGACCGTATCTCCAACACAGAAGTCCTCGAGGCGGCCAACATCCCCAGCTTGTACACACTACTGAGTCAGCGGCGCTTGAGATGGCTTGGCCATGTGAGCCGCATGGAAGATGGCAGAATCCCCAAAGACACATTGTACAGCGAGCTCGCCACTGGCATCAGACCCACCGGCCGTCCATGTCTCCACTTTAAAGACGTCTGCAAACGCGACATGAAATCCTGTGACATTGATCACAAGTCGTGGGAGTCAGTTGCCAGCGTTCGCCAGAGCTGGCGGGCAGCCATAAAGACAGGGCTAAAATGTGGCAAGTCGAAGAGACTTAGTTGGCAGGAAAAAAGACTGGGGCGCAAGGGGAGAGCCAACTGTGCAACAGCCCCGACAAACAAATTTCTCTGCAGCACCAGTGGAAGAGCCTGCCACTCTAGAATTGGCCTTTATAGCCACTCCAGGCGCTGCTTCACAAACCACTGACCACCTCCAGGCGCGTATCCATTGTCTCTCGAGATAAGGAAGCCCAAAAGAAAGTAATTTATACCAAACTTTAAGTGATCTTGTGGTTTATACCAAAGTTTGGGTAGGTGAGTGATATTGTAGTTTATACCACAGCTGTTGACATTTGTAAACTAACGCTGTCCTGTTGCCTGTTAATGTATTTCCAGGTCGGAGAATCCCAACACTTCAACATGCTGCTGAAAACCCTTAAAGAGAATGTGGAGGCAAAGGGGCTACAAGAGTTCTGGGAGTTGATCGTGCAAGGTGGGAGGCACTCAGTTATTCCATTTGTTCATCAAGTGTGTGTAAAATACAGCCAGAACACTAACTCGCTTTAAACAATACCTTGAACATAGTAAAACATCCCAAGGTGCTTCACAGGAGTCGAAAGAATTTAACGGCGAGTCACAAAAACTTGGTAAAAAGAAAGGTTGATTTTGAAGAATGTCTTAAAGGAGGAAAGAGCGTTAGATAGTTGTAGAGGTTTAGGGAGAGAATTCCAGAGCTTAGGACCTAAGCAGTGGGACAATGAAAATGGGGAATGCACAAGAGGCCAGAATTTGAGACTCGGAGAGTTTTAAGGCTGGACGAGGTTTCAGAGATAGGGCTAAGCCAAAGAGGGGTTTGAAAACAAGGATAAGAATTTTAAAATCAAGATTTTGCCGGACTGAGAGCCAATATCGGTTAACAAGCACAGAGCTGATGGATGAACGGGACTTGGTGCGAGTTTCGATATGGCAGCAGAGTTTTGGATGAGCTGAGGTTTTAGAAGGGTGCAAGGTGGAAGGCCGACCAGGAAAGCATTGGAATAGTCAAGTCTAAAGGTTTAGAGTCACAGCAGCAGATTATTTGAGGCAGGGAAGGAGTCTGGTGATGTTATGTAGGCGGAAGTAGGCAGTGTTTAAAAAAAAATCTCAAACCTGACCTCAACCTGGGATGGTGGTAGTGTAAAGGGCAGAGAGGAGCAAGGGTTCCTGGAATGTGCTCAGGAAACTTTTCTACAGCAGTATGATTCCAGTCCAACGAGAAAGGAGGCACTACTGGACCTGATTCTTGGGAATGAGGTGGGCCAAGTGGATCAAATAACAGTAGGACAGCATATAGGGGGCATTTTTTAAAATTCGTTCATGGGATGTGGGCATCACTGGTCACGCCAGCATTTATTGCCCATCCCTAACTGCCTTTCAGAAGGTGGTGGTGAGCTGCCTTCTTGAACCACTTCAGTCCGTACGGGGTAGGTACACCCACAATGCTATTAGGAAGAGAGTTCCAGGTTTTTGACCCAGCGACAGTGAAGGAACGGCGATCTAGTTCCAAGTCAGGATGGTGTGTGGCTTGGTGGGGAACTTGCAGGTGGTGGTGTTCCCATGCAGCTGCTGCCCTTGACGTTCTAGTTGGTAGAGGTCGCGGGTTTCGAAGGTACTGTCGAAGCAGCTTTGGTGCATTGCTGCAGTGCATCTTGTAGATAGTACACACCGCTGCAACTGTGCTTTCGTGGTGAAGGGAGTGAATGTTGAAGGTGGTGGATGGGGTACCAATCAAGCGGGCTGCTTTTTCCTGGATGGTGTTGAGCTCCTTGAGTGTTGTTGGAGTTGTACCCATCCAGGCATGTGGAGAAATTCCATCACACTCCTGACTTGTGCCCTACAGGGACAGGCTTTGTGGAGACAGAAGGCTGCAGAATTCCTAGCCTCTGACTCGCTGTTGTAGCCCAGCATTTATGTAACTGCTCCAGTTCAGTTTCTGGTCAATGGTAACTTCCAGGATGTTGATAGTGGGGGATTCAACGATGATAATGCTATTGAACATCAAGGGGAGAGGGTTAGATTCTCTCTTGTTTGTGATGGTCATTTCTTGGCACTTGTGTGGTGCGAATGTTACTTAACCACTTATCAGCCCAAGCCCGGATGTTGTCCAGTCTTACTGCATCTCGACATGGGTTGCTTCAGTATGAGGAGTCGCGAATGGTGCTGAATATTCTGCAATCATCAGTGAGCATCCCCACTTCTGACCTTATGATTGAAGGACGGTCATTGATGAAGCAGTTGAAGCTGGTTGGGCCTAGAACACTACACTGAGAAACTCCTGCAGTGATGTCCTGGAGCTCAAATAATTGACCTTCAACAACCACAACCATCTTCCTTTGTGTAAGGTATGACTCCAACCAGTGGAGAATGTTCCCCCTGATTCGCATTGACTCCAGTTTTGCTCGGGCTCCTTGATGCCATACTCAGTCAAATGCTGCCTTGATGTCAAGGGCAGTCACTCTCACCTCACCTTTGGAGTTCCACTCTTTTGTCCATGTTTGGAACAAGGCTGTAATGATGTCCGGAGCTGAGTGACCCTGGCGGAACCCAAACTGAGCGTCAGTGAGTAGGTTATTGCTGAGCAAGTGCCGCTTGATAGCACTGTCGATGACACCTTCCATCACTTTGTTGATGATTGAGAGTACACTGATGGGGCAGTAATTGGCAGGATTGGATTTGACCTGCTTTTTATGCACAGGGCATACCTGTGCATTTTTCCACATTGCCAGTCAGATGCCAGTGTTGTAGCTGTACTGGAACAGCTTAGCTAGGAGCGCGGCCAAATAAATTGGAATCAAAGATTGGCGGGAAAAACAGTAGCTGAACAATGGGCTCTCTTTAAAGAGGGCAGCACAGTGGCGCAGTGGTTAGCACCGCAGCCTCACAGCTCTAGCGACCCGGGTTCAGTTCTGGGTATTGCCTGTGCGGAGTTTGCAAGTTCTCCCTGTGTCTGCGTGGGTTTCCGCCGGGTGCTCCGGTTTCCTCCCACAGCCAAAGACTTGCAGGTTGATCGGTAAATTGGCCATTGTAAATTGCCCCTAGTGGAGTTAGGAGGTGGGAGATTGGTGGGGATGTGGTAGAGAATATGGGGTTAACGTAGGATTAGTATAAATGGGTGGTTGTTGGTCGGCACAGACTCGGTGGGCCGAAGGGCTTGTTTCAGTGCTGTATCTCTAAATAAAATAAATAAATAGATAGTTCAGGCACAGTCAAGGCATATTCCCTCAAAGGGGAAAGGTAGGGCAAGAAAATCCAGAGTTTCTTGGATGACAAAAGAGATAGAGATGAAGATGAAGAAAAAGTGTGCTTATGACAGATGTCAGGTACAAAATACAATGGAGAACCAGGCTGAATATAGAAGGTTCAGAGAGGAAGTGAAAAGGAAATAAGAGAAGCAAAGAGAGAGTATGAAAAGAGACTGTCAGCTAACATAAAAGGGAATCCCAAGGTCTTCTCTTTGCAATAAATAGTGAAAAGATGGTAAAGGAGGACTGGAGCCAATTAGGGAGCAAAATGAGGATATACGCATTGAGGCAGGGGGCATAGCTGAGGTATTAAATGAAAGGAAGAAGATCCTACCCAGGCCATAGTGAAAGAGGAACTAATTCATGCACGAGAAGGATTTAAAATTGATAAGGAGGAGATATTAGATAGGGCTGTCTATACTTAAAGTTGATAAAGCACCAGGGCCGGATGAGATGCATACAAGGATACTGAGGGAAGTGAGAGTGGAAATTGCGGATGCACTGGCCATAATTTTCCAGCCTTCCTTAGACTTGGGTGGTGCCAGAGGACTGGAGAATTTCAAATATTACACCCTTGTTCAGAAAAGGATGCAAAGATAAGCCTAGCAACTAGGTAGACATAGGTAGGACTAGGAAAGAGGTTCTGCTGAGGGACTATGAGCAGCTCGGGGCCAAATTGAAATGCAGAACCACAAAGGTGGTAATCTCCGGACTACTACCTGAGCCATGTGCTAATTGGCATCGGGTAAATAAGATTAGAGAGGTAAATGTGTGGCTCAAAGATTGGTGTGGGAGAAATGGGTTCCGATTCATGGGACACTGGCACCAGTACTGGGGAAAGGGAGAGCTGTTCCGTTGGGATGGGCTTCACTTGAACCATGCTGGGACCAGTGTCCTGGCGAATCGTATAACTGGGGTTGTAAATAAGGTTTTAAACTAAATAGTGGGGGGGTGGGTTCAGTTGAAGGGATGTTTAAAAAGTCGAATAGTAACCAGAGAGCAGAGGTGCAGGGTAGTGAAGGAGCATACATTAATCGGAGTGACAGGAAGGGACAGAGAATACAAGCACAAGAGTACAGCAGAAACTAGAACCAGAGTAGGTAAAAATGGTAAAAAGTCAAAGCTTAAAGCTCTTTATCTGAATGCACGTAGCATTTGTAACAAGATAGATGAGCTGACGGCGCAGATAGAAATAAATGAATATGATTTGTTAGCTATCACTGAGACGTGGTTGCAGGATGACCAGGACTGGAATCTCAATGTTCAAGGATATTCAACGTTCCAGAAGAATAGGCAGAAAGGAAAAGGAGGTGGGGTAGCTTTGCTATTAAAGGAAGGGATCAGTGCAGTTGTGAGTAATGATATAGGTGTAATAGATCGTGATGTAGAATCAGTTTGGGTGGAAATAAGGAATAGCAAGGGAAAGAAATCACGGGTGGGAGTGGTCTATAGGCCCCCGAAGTGCTCTGTAGGACAAGATATAAATCAGGAAATAATGGAGGCAAGTAGGAAGGGCACTGCAATTATCCTGGGTGATTTTAATCTGCATATAGACTGGACAAATCAAATTGGCAAGTGAAGACGAATTTGTAGAGTGCATCAGGGATTGTTACTTAGAGCAATATGTTACAGAGCCTACCAGGGAACAGGCTATTTTAGATTTGGTGTTGTGTAATGAGGTAGGATTAATAAGAGATCTCGTAGTTAAGGATCCTTTAGGGGGAAGCGATCATAACATGGTAGAATTTCAAATTCAGTTTGAGGGTGAGCAACTTGGGTCTCAAACCAGTGTCTTCAACTTAAACAAGGACAATTACAGAGGTATGAAGAAAGAGTTGTCTAAAGCGGGCTGGGGAAATGGACTACAGGGGAAGTCAGTAGATGAGCAGTGGCAGACTTTTAAGCAGATATTTCATAACACTCAACAAACATGTATTCCAGTCAGAAGGAAGGAATCGAAGAGAACGATGAGTCACCCGTGGATAACAAAGGAAGTTGAGAGTATAAAATAAAAAGCAAAGGCGTACAATGCGGCAAAAACGAGTGGTAGGCCAGAGGATTGGCAAATATTTAGAAACCAGCAGCGGATGACTAAAAAACTAATAAAGAGGGAGAAAATTGATTGAGAGTAAATTGGCAAGAAATATAAAAACAGAGCTTCTTTGGGGATATAAAAAGGAAGAGAGTAGTTAAAGTAAGTGTGGGACCCTTAGAGGATAGAAACATAGAGAGATACAGCACTGAAACAGGCCCTTCGACTCACCAAGTCTGTGCTGACCATCAGCCACCCATTTATACTAATTCTACATTAATCCCATGTCCCCTACCACATTCCCACCTTCCCTGAATTCTCCTACCACCTATCTCACTAGGGGCAATTTACAATGGCCAATTTACCTATCAACCTGCAAGTCTTTGGCTGTGGGAAGAAACCAGAGCACCCAGTGGAAACCCACGCAGTCCACAGGGAGAACTTGCAAACTCCGCACAGGCAGTACCCAGAACTGAACCCAGGTCACTGGAGCTGTGAGGCTGTGGTGCTAACCACTATGCCACTGTGCCGCCCAGGATGAGGATGGGGAATTAATAACAGGGAAATGGCAGATAATTTAAACCAATATTTTGCATCGGTCTTCACGGTGGAGGACAATAATAGATGAGCAAGGTGTTAATGGGAGGGAGGAACTTGTTACAATCACTGTCACGAGGGAAAAGGTGCTGGATAAACTGATGGGACTAAAGGCAGACAAGTCGCCAGGACCTGATGGCCTGCATCCAAGGGTTTTAAAAAAAAGTGGCTGCAGAGACATTGGAGACATTGGTCATAATATACCAAAACTCACTGGATTCCGGTAGGGTACCAGCAGATTGGAAAACTGCTAATGTGACACCCCTATTCAAAAAAGAAGGGAGGCAGAAAGCAGGAAACTATAGACCAGTTAGCTTAACATCAGTCATTTGGAAAATGCTTGAGTTGATTATTAAGGAAGAAATAGCAGGATATTTAGAAAAACATAATGCAATCAAACAGAGTCAACATAGTTTTACGAAAGGGAAATCATGTTTGACAAATTTGTTAGAGTTCTTTGAGGATATAACAAGCAGAGTGGATAAAGGTGAACCAGTAGATGTTGTGTATTTGGATTTTCAGAAGGCGTTTGATAAGGGGTCACATAAAAGGTTATTGCACAAAATAGAAGCTTAGGGTATTGGGGGTAATGTGTTGGCATGGATTGAGGATTGGCTAACACACAGAAGGCAGAGAGTCGGGATTAATGGGTCCTTTTCAGGTTGGAAAGCCGTAACTAGTGGGGTGCCACAAGGATCGGTCCTGGGGCCTCAGCTATTTACTATCTACATTAATGACTTAGAGGAAGGGACAGTGTGTAATGTATCCAAATTTGCTGACAATACAAAAATAGGTGGGAAGGCATGTAGTGATGAGGACACAAAAAATCTGCAAAGGGATATAGATAGGTTAAATGAGTGGGCAAAAACTTGGCAGATGGTGTTCAATGTAAGAAAGTGTGAGGTCATCCACTTTGGTAGGAAAAATAAAAAGGCAGATTATTATTTAGATGGAGAAAGACTACAAAATACTGCAGTACAGAGGGATCTGGGTGTTCTTGTGCATGAAACACAAAAAGCCAGCATGCAGGTGCAACAGGTAATTAGGAAGGTAAATGGAAATTTGGCCTCTATTGCGAGGGGGTTAGAGTTTAAAAATAGGGAAGTCCTGTTACAACTGTACAGGGCATTGATGAGGCCACACCTGGAGTACTGTGTACAGTTTTGGTCCCCGTATTTAAAGAAGGATATACTGGCATTGGAGGCAGTTCAGAAAAGGTTCAATAGGTTGATTCCTGGGATGAAGGGGTTGTATTACCAAGAACGGCTAAACAGGTTAGGCCTTTTCATTGGAGTTTAGAAGAATGAGAGGTGATCTTATTGAAACACTCCTTAAATCTACTCTTTGACCAAGTTTTGGTCATCGAGCTTAATATCTCCTTATGTGGCTTGTGGTCAAAATTTCAAAATTTGCTGATGATACAAAACTTGGAACAGTTGCAAACTGTGAGGAGGATAGTGTAGAACTTCAAAAGGACAGACGAGTTGGTGGAATGGGCAGACAGCTGGCAGATGATGTTCAATGCGGAGAAATGTGAAGTGATTCATTTTAGTAGGAAAAACATGGAGAGACAATATAACATAAAGGGTACAATTCTAAAGGGGATGCAAGAGCAGAGGGACCTGGGGGTATACGTGCATAAATCATTGAAGGTGGCAGGGCAGGTTGAGAGAGCAGTTAATAAAGCATACAGTATCTTGGGCTTTATTAATAGGGGCATAGAGTACAAGAGCAAGGAGGTTAAGTTGAAATAAAAACAGAGTGCTGGAAATATTCAGGTCAGGCAGCATCTGTGGAGAGAGAAGCAGAGTTAAAGTTTCAGGTCGGTGACCTTACATCAGAACTGGCAAAGGTTCGAAAAGAATTAGGTTTTAAGCAAGCGAAGGGGGTGGAGGGTAGTGGGGAAGATAACAAAAGGGAAGGTGTGGGACAAGGCAGAGGGCAGGAGAGGTTAAATAACAAAGCTGTCCTGGGACAAAGGCAAAGAGTGTGTTAATGCTTGTGGTGAAAGACAAAGCATTAGTCCAGAGAGAGTGTTAATAGCAGAATAATGAGTAGCTATGTCTACATGAAAAACAACCACATAATTAAAAAATAAAATGAAAATATAAAAATGGAAAAAAGGCCAGTCATGAAGTTATTGAACTCAATGTTGATTCTGCAAGGCTGTCGAGTGCCTAATTGAAATATCAGGTGCCGCTCCTCGAGCTTGCGTTGATGTTCACTGGAACACTGGAGCAGCCCAAAGACAGAAATGTTGGCATGAGAGCTTGGGGGAGTGTTGAAATGCCAAGCAACCGGAAAGCTCAGGGTCATGCTTGCGGACTGAGTGGAGGTGTTCCGCAAAGCGGTCGCCCAATCTGCGTTTGGTCTCCCCCGTGTAGAGACCGCATTGTGAGCAGCAAATTCTTTTGGGCCTCCTTATCTCGAGAGACAATGGATACGCGCCTGGAGGTGGTCAGTGGTTTGTGAAGCAGCGCCTGGAGTGGCTATAAAGGCCAATTCTGGAGTGACAGGCTCTTCCACATTGTGAGCATTGTGAGCAGCAAATACAGTATACTAAATTGAAGGAAGTACAAGTAAATCACTGCTTCAACTGGAAGGAGTGTTTGGTGCCTTGGATAATGAGGAGAGAGGAGGTAAAAGGGCAGGTATTACACCTCCTGCAATTGCATGGGAAGGTGCCGTGGGAAGGGGACAAGGTGTCAGAGGTGATGGAAGAGTGGACCAGGGTGTCACGGAGGGAACGATCCCTTTGGAATGTTGAGGGGAGGGGAAGATGCATTTGGTGGTAGCTGGAGGTGGCGGAAATGGCAAAGGATGATCCTCTGGATGTGGAGGCTGGTGGGGTGGAAAGTGAGGACAAGGGGAACCCTGTTGCGGTTCTGGAAGGAAGGGGTGAGGGTAGAGATGCGGGAAATGGATTGGACACAGTTGAGGGCCCTGTCAACCACAGTGGGGGGAATCCTCGGCTGAGGAAAACGGAAGACATGTCAGAAGCGCTGTTGTAGAAGGTTATCATCAGAACAGATGCGTTGGAGATGGAGAAACTGGGATAATAGGATGGACTCCTTGCAAGATACAGGGTATGAGGAGGTGTAATCAAGGTAGCCATGGGGGTCTGTGGGCTTATAATGAATATTAGTCGACAGCCTATCCCCAGAGATGGAGACAGAGGAGTCTAAGAAGGGAAGGGAAGTTTCAGAAATAGACAATGTAAAGCTGAGAGAAGGGTGGAAATTGGAAGCAAAGTTGATGAAGTTTTCCAGTTCGGGGCGAGAGTAGGAAACGAAAGCGATACAGTCATCAATGTACCGGAAAAAGAGTTGGGGGAGGGGCCTGAGTAGGACTGGAACAGGGAATGTTCGAAATACCCCACAAAAAGACAGGCATAATTCGGACACATGCGTGTACCCATAGCAACACCTTTTATTTGAAGCTAGTGAGTGGAGTTGAAGGAGAAATTGTTCAATGTAAGAACAAGTTCAGCCAGGTGGAGGAGGGGGTTGGTGGATGGGGACTGGTTGGGCCTCTGTTCAGGAAGAAGCGGAGAGCCCTCAGACCGTCCTGATGGGGGATGGAGGTGTAGAGAGATTGCACGTCCACAGTGAAGAGGAAGCGGTTAGGACCAGGAAACCGTAAATTGTCAAAATGACGTAGGGCATCCAAAGAGTCACGGATGTAGGTGGGAAGAGACAGGACCAGGGGAGAAAAGACAGTCAAGATAGGAAGTTATGAAGACAGATTGGGGGAGCTGGGACTATTTCCCTTGGAGAGGAGAAGGCTGAGAGGGCATTTTATAGAGGTATTCAAAATCTAGAGGTCTGGATCGAGAAAAACTGTTCCCATGCGTGAAAGGATCGAGAACAAGGGGGCACAGATTTGAAGTGATTTGCTTCTTTTGCCAATCAACATGAGGAAAAACTAATTTACTAGTGTTGCGACTACGGCGGGAGCAACGCACTGTCAATTCAGTCCCGTCACTCCACAAGTCACAGCATATTAAGCTTTCACACCCAATCAGAAAACAGCCAAATGAAACACTTTAGTAACCTCAGAATGACACAGATCAAATCAGGTATCTTTATACAACAACAATTTACTATTTATTAAAAAACTAAATGTTAAACACTACTGAGATAAACCTATGTCTAAAGACCTTTAACTTATTTTAATCTAACTCCCCATTCACACGCACACACATTCAAAACTAACAGTAGTTAATTTTTTTTTTTAAAGTGAAGTTTTTAAAATTAGCTGTCTCTTAAGAATAAATAAAATAAGTAAGTCTTTGTAGGTTATGCTCCTGATGGATGAGGTCTTCTAATGTGGAACTAGTCAAAGGCCACTCGAAGTCTTCATGTGGATTTGATGAAAAATAGTCCTTCAGAAGATAGGCATTCAACTCATTGGCTGCAGCAAGTATTAAACATTTCTTTGAACGATGAACACAGCAATACAAATGGTTTCTTGAAAAAGGTGGCTTTTCTTCTTTATTCAGGGAATTAACTTGGCTTGTAGCTACTTGTAGAATTTTCTGCTGAGAGAATAAACAGCTCCTTTCTCTTCAGTTTGCCTCCCTGGAAAGTCTCCCAAAACTAACCGGTTTCAGCGGTTTCTGCCAGTTCCACACACAGCCAAGTGGAAGCATTACCATGTGACCTCTCTGTCTCCTGCTGTTGCCCAGGGTAACAAAAATGCAGCTGTGGCACACTATGTCTCCAGAACTTTCTCTTCCTTAAAGGTGCACTGTTTTTAAGAGTCTTAAAGGCACACATGCTGTTTTTAATCCGAGGAGAAAAATAATTACAGGTCTGTGACACCAGCTACAGCTACTCTCAGAGAGCTTGTACATCCCTATTTAAAACTGTAAGAAACGTAACTTGCCTCTTAACTTAATAATTTTAGTTAATTGCTAAATGTAAATAAAAACTAGACTTTAGAGAGATTAACCCTTCATATCCCGTCACTTACCAAACTCCCTTCTTCACACTCAGTGCAGAAACTACCAAAGTGGATAACCTCCCATTTTTCCACATTATATTCCATCTGCCAATTTTTTGCCCACTCACTTAACCTAGCTATATCCCTCTGCAGATTCTCTGCATCCTCCTCACAGTGGTGGATGCAGAGTCTTTGAATATTTTTAAGGCAGATGTAGATAGATTCTTGAGAAGCAAGGCGGTGAAAGGTTATCGGGGGTAGGCGGGAATGTGGAGTTGAGGTTACAATCAGATCAGCCATGATCTTGTTGAATGGTGAAGCAGGTTCAAGGGGCCGAGTGGACTACTCCTGCTCCTAATTTGTATGTTCGTATGAAGAATAGAAAAGCAAAGTATTGTTTAAATGGAGAGAGACTACGGCACAAAGACAGCAGGACCATCCAAAGCACTTCCCAGCCAATGAAGTACTTTCAAATTATTGTCAGTGTTATAAAATTGCGAAGCGAGGCATCCCTATTCCGCCAAGCTGAAAACTTTAACTCATCTACTGATCCCACAAAATAGCCCAAGATATTGAGGTACACAGTTGGTGTGAACCCACCTTCCCACAGATGCCCGTGTTCAGTTTTGTAGCTGCACTAGAACAGCATGGCTAGTTCTGGAACACAAGTCTTCAGCACTACAGCCAGGATGTTGTTAGGCATATTGTCACAAGTGCCAGGCAATGACCATCTCCAACAAGAGAGAATCTAACCATCTCTCCTTGACATTCAATGGCATTACGATTGCTGAATTCCCCACTATCAACATCCTAGGGGTTACCATTGACCAGAAGCTGAACTGGAGTAGCCATATAAATACCGTAGCTACAAGAGCAGGTCAGAGGCTAGGAATCCTGCGGCGAGTAACTCACCTCCTGACTCCCCAAAGCCTGTCCACCATCTTCAAAGCGCAAGTCAGGAGTGCGATGGAATACTCTCCACTTGCCTGGATGGGTGCAGCTCCAACAACACTCAAGAAGCTTGGCACCATCCAGGATAAAACAGCCCGCTTGATTAGCAGCACCCCATCTACAAACATTCACTCCCTCCACCACCGACGCACAGTGGCAGCTGTGTGTACCATCTACAAGCTGCACTGCAGCAATGCACCAAGGCTCCTTAGACAGCACCTTCCAAACCCGCAACCTCTACCAACTAGAAGGACAAGGGCAGCAGATGCATGGGAGCACCACCACCTGCAAGTTCCCCTCCAAGACACAAACCATCCTGACTTGGAACTATATCGCTGTTCCTGTCGCTGGGTCAAAATCCTGGAACTTCCTTCCTAACAGCACTGTGGGTATACCTACCTCACATAGACTGCAGCGGTTCAAGAAGGCAGCTCACCACCACCACCGTCTCAAAGGCAATTGGGGATGGGCAATAAATGCTGTCCTAGCCAGCGACGCCCACATCCCATGAAGGAATAAAAAAAAGGCCCATAATCTTTGCTGTATCTTGTGTGTTCAACCATTTCTTGATATCATGTGCACTGAATCAAATTAGCTGAAGCCTGGCGTCTGCGACATTGAGGACCAAAGGAGGACGCTGAGATGGGTCATTCACTCAGCACTTCTGGCTGAAGATGGTTGCAAAGCCTTCATTCTTGTCTTTTACACTCACGTGCTATGCTCTGTCACCATTGAGGATGGAGATGTTCGTGGAGCCTCCTCCTCCCATTACTTGTTTAATTGTCCACCACCGCTTAGCTCTGTCTATTGAATGCTGCTTTCTCTATTTAGCATGCATGTAGTCCTGTGTTGTAGCTTTACCATGTTGGCACCTCATTTTTAGATATGCCTGGGTGCTGCTCCTGGTGTGCTCTCCTGTTCTCCTCATTACACTAGGGTTAATCTCCTGGCTTGATGGTAATGGTAGAGTGAGAGATATACTGGGCCATGAGGTTGCAGGTTGTAGTGGAATACAATTCTGCTGCTGTTGATAGCCCACAGCGCCTCATGGACGCCCAGTTCAGTTTTCAATCTATCCCATTTAGCACAGTGGTAGTGCCGCACAACACAATGGAGACTGTCCTAATTGTGAAGATGGGTCTTCATCTGCACGAAGGACTGTGTGGTGGTCATTCTTCCCAGTACTGTCATGTATAAATGCATCTGCGATGTATCGGTTGGTAAGGACGAGATCAAGAAGAATTCTCCCCGTTTTGGTTCTCTCACCACCTGCTGCAAGCTCAGTGTGGCTGGTATGTGCTTCAAGATTCAACCAGCTCAGTCTGTAGTGGTGCTACCAAGCCACTGTTCATGACAGACGTTGATGGCCCCCACCCAGAATACATTCTGTGCCTTTGCTACCCTCAAAGTTTCTTCCAAGTGGAGTTCACCATGGAGGATTATTGATTCATCAGCTGAGGGTAGGTGGTAATCAGCAGGAGATTTCCTTGCCCCTGTTTAACCTGATGCCATGAGACCTCATGGGGTCCGGAGTCAATGTTGAGGACCCCCCAGGCCACTCCTTCCCGACTGCATACCACTGTTCCAGCACCTCTGATGGATCTGTCCTGCCAGTGGGACAGGACATACCCAGGGATGATGGTGAAGGTAGAAACAAGAAATGCTGGAAATACTCAGCAGGTCTGGCAGCATTGATGCTGCCAGACCTGCTGAGTATTTCCAGCATTTCTTGTTTTTATTTCAGATTTGCAGCATCTGCAGTATTTTGCTTTTATATTATGATGGTGAAGGTGTCTGGGACATTGGCTGTAAGGTATGGTTGGGTGTGTATGACTCTGTCAAGCTACTGCTTGACTAGTGTGTGGGACAGTTCTCCCATTTTTTGCATAAGTTTCCAGTTGTCATTGAGGAGGACTTTGCAGCTTCGACTGGGCTAGGTGTGCCTTTATCGCACCCAATCCCAGGTCGATGACGGGTGATCCATCCAGTTTTTTTATTGTTGACTTTTCATAGTGGTTTGATGCAACCGAGTGGCCTGCTCAGCCATTTCGGAGTCAAGCACATTGCTGTGTATTTGGAGTCATATATAGGCTAGCGAGGATAAGGACGGCAGATTTCTTTCTCTGACAGATATCAGTGAATCAGATTTGTTTTTATGACAATCTGGTAGTTCCTTGCTCACCATTACTGATACTAGCTTTTCATTCCAGGTTTATTTAATTAACTGGATTTAAATTCCCTAGCTGCTGTGGTGGAATTTGAACTCATGTTTCTGGATCATTAGTCCAGTCACATAACCACTATGCTATCGTACCCACTACAGAGATAACTCAAGTAATAATTTTTAATCTGCAATTTTTTTTTAATTCATTCATGGGATGTGGGCGTCGCTGGCCAGGCCAGCATTTATTGCCCATCCCTAATTGCCCTTGGGAAGGTGGTGGTAATCTGCCTTCTTGAACCGCTGCAGTCCATTTGGGGTAGGTACGCCCATAGTGCTGTTAGGAAGGGTGTTCCAGGATTTTGACCCAGCGACAGTGAAGGAACAGGGATATAGTTCCAAGTCAGGATGGTGTCTGACTTGGAGGGGAACTTGCAGGAGATGGTGTTCCCATGCATTTGCTGCCCTCGTCCTTCTAGTTGGTAGAGGTCGCGGGTTTGGAAGGTGCTGTCTAAGGAGCCTTGGTGCATTGCTGCAGTGCAGCTTGTAGATGGTACACACAGCTGCCACTGTGCGTCGGTGGTGGAGGGAGTGAATGTTTGTAGACGGGGTGCTGCTAATCAAGCGGGCTGCTTTATCCTGGATGGTGCCAAGCTTCTTGAGTGTTGTTGGAGCTGCACCCATCCAGGCAAGTGGAGAGTATTCCATCACACTCCTGACTTGCGCTTTGAAGATGGTGGACAGGCTTTGGGGAGTCAGGAGGTGAGTTACTCGCCGCAGGATTCCTAGCCTCTGACCTGCTCTTGTAGCCACGGTATTTATATGGCTACTCCAGTTCAGTTTCTGGTCAATGGTAACCCCTAGGATGTTGATAGTGGGGAATTCAGCAATCGTAATACAAAGAACAAAGAACAAAGATAATTACAGCACAGGAACAGGCCCTTCGGCCCTCCAAGCCTGCGCCGATCCAGATCCTCTCTCTAAACATGTCGCCTATTTTCTAAGCTTCTGTATCTCTTTTCTTCCTGCCCATTCATGTATCTGTCTAGATACATCTTAAAAGACTCCATCGTGCCCGCATCTACCACCTCCGCTGGCAATGCGTTCCAGGTGCCCACCACCCTCTGCGTAAAGAACTTTCCACGCATATCCCCCCTAAACTTTTCCCCTTTCACTTTGAACTCGTGTCCTCTAGTAATTGAAACCCCCACTCTGGGAAAAAGCCTCTTGCTATCCACCCTGTCTATACCTCTCATGATTTTGTACACCTCAATCAGGTCCCCCCTCAACCTCCGTCTTTCTAATGAAAATAATCCTAATCTGCTCAACCTCTCTTCATAGCTAGCGCCCTCCATACCAGGCAACATCCTGGTGAACCTCCTCTGCACCCTCTCCAAAGCATCCACATCCTTTTGATAATGTGGCGACCAGAACTGTACGCAGTATTCCAAATGTGGCCGAACCAAAGTCCTATACAACTGTAACATGACCTGCCAACTCTTGTACTCAATGCCCCGTCCGATGAAGGAAAGCATGCCGTATGCCTTCTTGACAACTCTATTTACCTGCGTTGCCACCTTCAGGGAACAGTGGACCTGAACACCCAAATCTCTCTGGACATCAATTTTCCCCAGGACTTTTCCATTTACTGTATAGTTCACTCTTGAATTGGATCTTCCAAAATGCATCACCTCGCATTTGCCCTGATTGAACTCCATCTGCCATTTCTCTGCCCAACTCTCCAATCTATCTATATTCTGCTGTATTCTCTGACAGTCCCCTTCACTATCTGCTACTCCACCAATCTTAGTGTCGTCTGCAAATTTGCTAATCAGTCCACCTATACTTTCCTCCAAATCATTAATGTATATCACAAACAACAGTGGTCCCAGCACGGATCCCTGTGGAACACCACTGGTCACACGTCTCCATTTTGAGAAACTCCCTTCTACTGCTACTCTCTGTCTCCTGTTGCCCAGCCAGTTCTTTATCCATCTAGCTAGTACACCTTGGACCCCAAGCGCCTTCACTTTCTCCATCAGCCTGCCATGGGGAACCTTATCAAACGCCTTACTGAAGTCCATGTATATGACATCGACAGCCCTTCCGTCATCAATCAACTTTGTCACTTCCTCAAAGAATTCTATTAAGTTGGTTAGACATGACCTTCCCTGCACAAAACCATGTTGCCTATCACTGATGAGCCCATTTTCTTCCAAATGGGAATAGATCCTATCCCTCAGTATCTTCTCCAGCAGCTTCCCTACCACTGACGTCAGGCTCACCGGTCTATAATTACCTGGATTATCCCTGCTACCCTTCTTAAACAAGGGGGCAACATTAGCAATTCTCCAGTCCTCCGGGACCTCACCCGTGTTTAAGGATGCTGCAAAGATATCTGTTAAGGCCCCAGCTATTTCCTCTCTCGCTTCCCTCAGTAACCTGGGATAGATCCCATCCGGACCTGGGGACTTGTCCACCTTAATGCCCTTTAGAATACCCAACACTTCCTCCCTCCTTATGCCGACTTGACCTAGAGTAATCAAACATCTGTTCCTAACCTCAACATCCGTCATGTCCCTCTCCTCGGTGAATACCGATGCAAAGTACTCGTTTAGAATCTCACCCATTTTCTCTGAGTCCAAGCATAACATTCCTCCTTTGTCCTTTAGTGGGCCAATCCTTTCTCTAGTTACCCTCTTTCTCCTTATATATGAATAAAAGGCTTTGGGATTTTCCTTAACCCTGTTTGCTAAAGATATTTCATGACCCCTTTTAGCCCTCTTAATTCCTCGTTTCAGATTGGTCCTACATTCCCGATATTCTTTCAAAGCTTCGTCTTTCATCAGCCGCCTAGACCTTATGTATGCTTCCTTTTTCCTCTTAGCTAGTCTCACAATTTCACCTGTCATCCATGGTTCCCTAATCTTGCCATTTCTATCCCTCATTTTCACAGGAACATGTCTCTCCTGCACGCTAATCAACCTCTCTTTAAAAGCCTCCCACATATCACATGTGGATTTACCTTCAAACAGCTGCTCCCAATCTACATTTCCCAGCTCCTGCCGAATTTTGGTATAGTTGGCCTTCCCCCAATTTAGCACTCTTCCTTTAGGACCACTCTCGTCTTTGTCCATGAGTATTTTAAAGCTTACGGAATTGTGATCACTATTCCCAAAGTAGTCCCCTACTGAAACTTCAACAACCTGGCCGGGCTCATTCCCCAACACCAGGTCCAGTATGGCCCCTTCCCGAGTTGGACTATTTACATACTGCTCTAGAAAACCCTCCTGGATGCTCCTTACAAATTCTGCTCCATCTGGACCTCTAACATTAAGCGAATCCCAGTCAATGTTGGGAAAATTAAAATCTCCCATCACCACCACCCTGTTGCTCCTACATCTTTCCATAATCTGTTTACATATTTGTACCTCTATCTCACGCTCGCTGTTGGGAGGCCTGTAGTACAGCCCCAACATTGTTACCGCACCCTTCCTATTTCTGAGTTCTGTCCATATTGCCTCACTGCTCGAGTCCTCCATAGTGCCCTCCTTCAGCACAGCTGTGATATCCTCTTTGACCAGTAATGCAACTCCTCCACCCCTTTTACCTCCCTCTCTATCCCGCCTGAAGCATCGATATCCTGGGATATTTAGTTGCCAATCATGCCCTTCCCTCAACCAAGTCTCAGTAATAGCAATAACATCATACTCCCAGGTACTAATCCAAGCCCTAAGTTCATCTGCCTTACCAACTACACTTCTTGCATTAAAGCAAATGCACCTCAGACCACCAGTCCCTTTATATTCATCATCTGCTCCCTGCCTGCTCTTCCCCTTAGTCACACTGACTTCATTATCTAGTTTCTTACAGGCTTTTGTTACTACCTCCTCACTGTCAACTGACCTCAATTGGTTCCCATCCCCCTGCCACATTAGTTTAAACCCTCCCCAACAGCGTTAGCAAAAGCACCTCCAAGGACATTGGTTCCAGTCCGGCCCAGGTGTAGACCGTCCAATTTGTAATAGTCCCACCTCCCCCAGAACCGGTCCCAATGTCCCAAAAATCTGAACCCCTCCTTCCTGCACCATCTCTCAAGCCACGCATTCATCCTGACTATTCTTTCATTTTTACTTTGACTATCACGTGGCACTGGTAGTAATCCTGAGATTACTACCTCTGAGGTCCTACTTTTTAACTTGGCTCCTAACTCCCTAAACTCTGCTTGTAGGACCTCATCCCGTTTTTTACCTATATCATTAGTGCCTATGTGCACAATGACAACTGGCTGTTCACCCTCCCCCTTTAGAATGTTCTGCAGCCGATCTGAGACATCCCTGACCCGTGCACCTGGGAGGCAACATACCATTCGGGAGCCTCGTTTTCGACCACAGAACCGCCTGTCTACTCCCCTTACAATCGAATCCCCTACGACTATAGCCCTTCCACTATTTTTCCCGCCCTTCTGAGCAGCAGAGCCAGCCACGGTGCCATGGACCTGGCTACTGCTGCCTTCCCCTGGTGAGCCATCTCCCTCAACAGTATCCAAAACGGTATACTTGTTTTGGAGGGAGATGACCGCAGGGGACTCCTGCGCTGCCTTCCTGCTCTTTCTCTGCCTTTTGGTCACCCATTCCCTTTCTCCCTCAGCAATCCTAATCTGCGGTGTGAGCAATTCACTAAACGTGCTATCCACGACCTCCTCAGCATCGCGCATGCTCCAAAGTGAGTCCATCCGCAGCTCGAGAGCCGTCATGCGGTCTAACAAGAGCTGCAGCTGGACACACTTCCTGCACGTGAAGGAGACAGGGTCATCAGCCATGTCCCTGAGCTCCCACATTGAGCAAGAGGAGCATGATACGGGTCTGAGATCTCCTGCCATTTTTAATCTTAAGTTTAAACTTAGTTAAATGAAAAAGGAACGAAAAGTTTTTACCAATCACACTAAAACCAGAGAAATCGAAAAAGCCTTACCTTATAAACACCCCACCGAGTCCTTTTTTTTTTGGTTAGAGGAGGAGGGCGGGTGGGAGACACTACAAGTGTGGTGTCTCGGGTTCAGAAACCGCCCAAATATATAGTGTTTTACTTACCCAGCAGCCCCCTGGCCTCCGCCGAAAAACAAAAGGAAATTAAATTTACTTTCAAACTGACTTTCCCAGCTGCTCACACGCTGCTCCCGAAAAAGCTGCTGCACTGAAAGGAAAGTTATTTTAAACCGCCCAAATATATAGTGTTTTACTTACCCAGCAGCCCCCTGGCCTCCGCCGAAAAACAAAAGGAAATTAAATTTACTTTCAAACTGACTTTCCCAGTTGCTCACTCGCTCACACGCTGCTCCCGAAAAAGCTGCTGCACTGAAAGGCCATTGAATGTCAAGGGGAGATGGTTAGATTCTCTCTTGTTGGAGATGGTCATTGCCTGGCACTTGTGTGGCATGAATGTTACTTGCCTCTTATCAGCCCAAGCCTGGATATTCCCCAGGTAGGGGTGCCAATCATGTGAGCTGCTTAGTTTAGGTTGGAGGTGTCGAGCTTCTTGAGTGTTGTTGGAGCTGCATTCATCTAGGCAAGTGGAGAGTCCTGACTTGTGCCTTGTAGATGATGGACAGGCTTTTGGGGGTCAGGAGGTGGGTTACGAGCTGCAGAATTCCCAGTCTCTGACCCACTTTTGTAGCCATAGTATTTATGTGGCTGGTCCAGTTAAGTTTCTGGTCAATGGTGACCCCCAGGATGTTGATGGTGGGGAATTCAGTAATGGTAACGATGTTGAACAAAGGGAAATGGTTAGATTCTCTCTTGTTGGAAATCATTGCCTGGCACATGTGTGGCATGAAGGTCACTTGCTACTTATCAGTCAAGCCTGAATGGTACCAAGGTCTTGCTCCATGCAAGCACAGACTGCTTCAGTATCTCAGGAGTTGCGAATGGCACTGAACGCTGAGATTTTAAAAAATTATTTAATGGGATTTGGGCATTGCTGGCAGGTCAGCATTTGTTGTCCATCCCTAATTGCCCTTGACAACTGAGTGACTTGCTAGGCCATTTCAGACAGCAGTTAAGAGTTAGCCACATTGCTGTGGGTCTGGAGCCAGGCCAGGTAAGGACAGCAGGTTTCCTTCCCGAAAGAACATTAGTGAACCAGATGGGTTTTTACGACAATCGATGATTGTTTCATAGTACCAGTACTGAGACTAGCTTTCAATTCTATATTTTTTCCTATTTATTTAATTTATATTTTACCAGCTGCCACCATTAGGGAACATCCCCACTTCTGATCTTATCTTGGAGGGAAAGTCATAGATGAAGCAGCTGAAGATGTTTGGGCCTCAGATGCTAACCGGAGGAATTCCTGCAGCGATGAAGGAACTGGATGCAGCTTGGCTCGGGGCGCATCTAGTTCTGGAACACAAGTATTCAGTAATTCAGCTGGAATGTTGTCAGGGCTCATAGCCTTTGCTGCATCCAGTGTCTTCAGCCATTTCTTGATATCACATGGAGTGTATCGAATTGACTGAGGACTGACACGGATTGCTGCTTGGGACCAAATACTTTGTGTCTGTCCTCATGGAGGAAGAGACAAAAATCCTTCCAGAAATACTAGAGAACCAAGGGACTAGCAAGAATGGGGAACTGAAAGAAATCAGCATAAGTAAAAAAAAAAAAGTAGTGCTAGAGAAATTAATGGGACTGAAAGTTGATAAATCACCTCTACCTGATGATCTAGTTCCCAGAGGGTTGAAAGAGGTGGCTGTGGAGGTAGTGGATGGATTGGTGGTCGAACATACGAATTGGGAGCAGACGTAGACCATTTGGCCCCTCTAACCTGCTCCGCCATTAAATAAGATCATGGCTGATCTGTTAGCGTCTCAAATACCAGACTCCCATCTACCCCCGATAACCTTTGATTCCCTTGCCTACAAGAATCTATCTACCCCCGCCTTAAAACTATTCAGTGACCCTACCGCCACCACCTTCTGAGGCAGAGAGTTCCAAAGTCGCACAACCCTTTGAGAGAAAATAATTCTCCTCATTGGTCCTAAAAGGGCGACCCCTAATTTTAAAACAGTGCCCCCTAATTCTGGACTCCCCCTCAAGAGGAAACATCCTTTCCACATCCACCTTGTCAAGACCGTTCAGGATCTTATAAACTTCAATCAAGTCTCCCCTCACTCTTCTAAACTCCAGTGAAAACCAGCCCAGTCTGTCCAGCCTTTCCTCATAAGACAACCCACTCATTCCAGGTATCAATCAAGTAAACCGCCTCAAACGCATTTACATCCTTCCTTAAATAAGGAGACCAAAACTGCACACAGTATTCGAGATGTGGTCTCACCAATGGCCTGTATAACTGAAGCATAATATCCTTACTTTTATTTTCAATTCCTCTCATAATAAAGGATAGCATTCCATTAGCCTTCTTTATTACTTTCTGTACCTGTATACTAACGTTTTGTGACTCATGCACTAGAACACCTAGATCCCTCTGCACCTCGGAATTCTGCATTTGTTCCCCGTTTAATAAATACTCTGCTTTTTTAATCTTCCTGCCAAAGTGAAGAACTTCACATTTTCCCACATTATACTCCATCTGCCAGATTTTTGCCCACTCACTCAACCTATCTATATCGGTCTGCAACCTCCTTATGTCCTCTTCACAGCATACTTTCCAACCTATCTTTGTGTCATCTGCAAATTTAGCTACCGTGCCATTGCTCCCCTCATCTAAGTCATTGATATAAATTGTAAAAAGGTGAGGCCCCAGCACAGACCCCTATGGGACTCCAATCGTCACCTCCTACCAATCAGAAAAGGACCCATTTATGCATACTCTGTTTTCTGCCAGCCAGCCAATTTTCTATGCATCCGACACCATGAGCTCCTACTTTGCGCAATAACCTTTTATGGGGCACCTTGTCAAATGCCTTCGGGAAGTCCAAGTGCAGTACATCAACAAGCTCCCCTTAATCCATGGCACATGTTACTCCTTCAAAGAACTCCAATAAATTGGTTAAACATGATCTCCCTTTTCCAAAGCCATGCTGACTATTCCCGATTACCTTGAGTTTTTCTAAGTGCCCAGCTATAGCCTCTTTAATCGATTCTAACACCTTTCCCATGAGACCCGTCAAGCTAACTGGCCTATAGTTAACTGTTTTCTGCCTCGCCCACTTCTTGAATAGAGGGGTTATATTTGCTATTTTCCAGTCTGATGAAACCTTTCCAGAATCTAGTGAATTTTGAAAAATTAGCACCAATGCATCAACTACCTCATTAGCCTCTTCTTTTAAGACCCTAGGATGAAGCCCATCAGGACCCGGGGACTTGTCAGCCCACAGCTCCATCAGTTTGCTCAGTACCGCTTGCCTGGTGATTATACTTTCACCAAGTTCCTCTCTTCCTTCCACCTCCTGATTTACAGCTATTACTGTTATCTCTTGCCCCACCCCCGCTTTACTTGCTTAAAACCTTTTACATTTCCAATATTTGTCAGTTTAGATGAAGGGTCACTGACCTGAAATGTTAACTCTGCTTCTCTCTCCACAGATGCTGTCAGACCTGCTGAGTATTTCCAGCATTTCTTGTTTTTATCTCAGATTTCCAGCATCTGCAGTATTTTGCTTTTATTATTCATTTATTTCTATTTGTGCTGTCAACTCATCTATCTTGTTACAAATGCTGCGTGCATTCAGATAAAGAGCCTTAAGCTTTGACTTTTTGCCATTATTACTCATTCTGGTTCTAATTTCTGCTGTACTCTTCTGCTTATATTTTCTGGCCCTTCCTGTCACACTTTGCTTACCATTTGCCTCTTCACGATCCTGCACCTCTGCTCTCTCGTTTCTTTTTGATTTTTTAAACTTCCCTTCAATTGAACCCTCCCCCCACCCCCCACTAATTAGTTTAAAGTCCTATCTACAACCCTAGTTATACGATTCGCCAAGACACTGGTCCCAGCATGATTCAAATCATTCTGCAGCCATTTCTCCGTGATGGCTATCAGATCATATTTATTTACTTCAATGCGCACTATCAGTTCATCTACTTAATTCTATGTGCATTCAGATACAGAGCCTTTAGTTTTCTCTTTTGGTTTCTTTGTAACATCTAGTCTTGACTGTTGGAGTGTTATTAGGCTTTTTCTCTCTGTCCCTTCCTGCCATTCTCTGACCTTCATTTCCCATATTACTATTCTGCTCTCCGTCCTTGACTCTTCCCCTTGATTTGCTACATCTACCCAGGCTTGATCCCTCAACCCCCTTGTTTAGTTTAAAGCCCTCTCTACTTCCCCAGTTATACTGTTTGCTAGAACACTGGTCCCAGCACAGTTCAGGTGCAGACCGTCCCAACAGTACAGCCCCCACTTTCCCCAGTACTGGTGCCAGTGCCCCACAAACCAAAATCTACTTCTTCCACACCGTCTTTGAGCCACGTATTCATTTCCCTAATCTTATTTGCCCTCTGCCAATTGCCACGTGGCTCAGGTAAGAATCCAGAGATTATTACCCTTGAGGTTCTGCTGTTCAATTTGGTGCCTAACTCCTCATACTGTCCAAGCAGAACCTCTTTCCTAGTCCTACCTATGTCGTTGGTCCCGAAATGGACCACGACACCTGGATCCTCCCACTCCAAGTTCCTGTCCGGCCCTGAGTAGATGTCCCGAACCCTGGCACTGGGTAGATAACACAGCCTAAAATAAAATAAAATAAAATATTCAGTGTATTCACACCTAATCTGTACTAATGCTTTGTCTTTCAACACACCATTAACATATTGTTTGCCTTTGCTCCGTGACCTTTTGGTCAGCTATGTGGCCTGGTCCAATCTGCACCTTCTCCTTTGTTATCTCTTGCCCCACCCCCACCTCACTTGTTTATAATCTGTGACTTTTCTAATATTTGTCAGTTCCGAAGAAGGGTCACTGACCCGAAACGTTAACTCTGCTTCTCTTTCCACAGATGCTGCCAGACCTGCTGAGTGACTCCAGCATTTCTTGTTTTTGTTTCAGATAACACAGCCTTCCTGACTCACACTCTCAGCTGCACAGAACAGTGTCAATCCCCCTCACCATACTTTCTCTTACTACCACTACATTCCTTTTTGCTCCCCCCACTTGAATGGCTTCCTGTGCCATGGCCAGTCTGCTTATCCACCTTGCAGACCTCGCTTTCATTCACAGGTTGAGAGCACCTCAAACCTGTTTGACAGTTGCAAATCTGAGGCTCCTCCACTGCTGCCGGCTCAATCCCTTTACTTGCCTTACTCACAGTCGCATCCTCTTGTCCCTCGCTGCTGACCAAAACATGTGACCCTGTTCTAAGAGGTGTCTTCTGGAACAAAATGTCCAGGTATTTCTCCCCCTCAGTTCAGCTTCCAGATCAATAATCCTGATACGGAATTCCTCTAGCTGCTTACACTTTCTGCAGACGTGTTTACCCTGGATCGCTTTGGCATCCAAAAGCTCCCACTTACTACAGCTGCAACATGACACCTGTCCTGCCAGTGTTACATATGATATTGGTAAATTCACTTTAATTACTTAATCACTTTCTTAATTAACTATCACTGTTTCTCAATCCACTAAGCTTAACTCATATTACCAAATAAAAACCTTACAATTTTAAAATTACCTGAATTTTGAAAGATAAATGATAAAACACTCACTAACCAATCACCTACCTTGAAGTCAAAGGAAGAAGACTGACCAGCTGCTGGACGCTAAAAAGATAGGAAAAGGAGGCCCTCTTTCCCCCTTTGCACCAAGTTCCCATATACACCAAATTACAGCTTCACACTGGCAATGTCTCACTCAGGCAAATGTCTCTTCTCACTATATAAAGCAGAGCAGTTCTTAGCTGAATGAAGAGATTCTGATGACTCACTAGGTCAGCTTTTGCTACAATAATTTGCACCTATTGAACCTAACTACTTTCAACTGATTGACAGATTGCTGCCACTGCAGATAACCGTGCCAGTGAGGCTAGAAATAGGAAGATAGTGCAGCTAAACACGTGGCTGAGCAGCTGGGGTAACAGGGAGGGTTTCAGATATCTGGACCATTGGGCTCTCTTCAGGGACAGATGGGACCTGTACAAGAAGGACGGGTTGCATCTAAACTGGAAGGGCACTAATATCCTGGCTGCAAGGTTTGCTAGCGTCACTCGGGAGGGTTTAAACTAGTGTGGCAGGGGGGTGGGAACCAGAGCAGTAGGACAGCTAGTGAAGTAAATGAGGAGGACATAGTAAATAAGGCCAGTAGGACTAAGAGGAAGAGCAGGCAGGGAGATGTTGCTGAGCACAGCGGGACTGGTGGTCTGAGGTGCATTTGTTTCAATGCGAGAAGTATAACAGGTAAGGCAGATGAACTTAGAGCTTGGATTAGTACTTGGAAATATGATGTTGTTGCTATTACAGAGACTTGGTTGGGAAGGGCAGGATTGGCAGCTAAATGTTCCAGGCTTTAGAGGTTTCAGGCGGGATAGAGGGGGATGTAAAAGGGGTGGGGGAGTTGCATTACTGGTTAAGGAGAATATCACAGCTGTACTGCGGGAGGACACCTCAGAGAGGTCATGCAGCAAGGCAATATGGGTGGAGCTCAGGAATAGGAAGGGTGCAGTCATTGTGTTGGGGGTTTACTACAGGCCTCCCAACAGCCAGCGGGAGGTAGAGGAGCAGATATGTAGACAGATTTTGGAAAGATGTAAAGGTAACAGGGTTGTAGTGGTGGGTGATTTTAACTTCCCCAATATTGACTGGGACTCACTTAGTGCTAGGGGCTTGGATGGGGCAGAATTTGTGAGGAGCATCCAGGAGGGCGTCTTGAAACAGTATGTAGATAGCCCAACTAGGGATGGGGCCTTTCTGGACCTGGTATTGGGGAATGAGCCCGGCCAGGTGGTCGAAGTTTCAGTGGGGGAGCATTTCGGGGGCAGTGACCATAATTCCATAAGTTTTAAGGTACTTGTGGATAAGGATAAGAGTAGTCCTCGGGTGAAGGTGCTAAATTGGGGGAAGGCTAATTATAACAATATTAGGCAGGAACTGAAGAATTTAGATTGGGGGCGGCTGTTTGAGGGTAAATCAACATCTGGCATGTGGGAGTCTTTCAAACATCAGTTGATAAGACTCAAGGACCAGCATGTTCCTGTGAGGAAGATGGATAAGTTTGGCAAGTTTCGGGAACCTTGGATGACAAGGGATATTGTGAGCCTAGTCAAAAAGAAAAAGGAAGCATTCGTAAGGGCTGGAAGGCTAGGAACAGATGAAGCACTTGAGGAATATAAAGACAGTAGGAAGGAACTTAAGCAAGGAGTTAGGAGGGCTAAAAGGGGTCATGAAAAGTCATTGGCAAACAGGATTAAGGAAAATCCCAAGGCTTTTTATACATATATAAAGAGCAAGAGGGTAACCAGGGAAAGGGTTGGCCCTCTCAAGGACAGAGATGGGAATCTATGTGTGGAGCCAGAGGAAATGGGTGAGGTGCGAAATGAGTACTTTGCATCAGTATTCACCAAGGAGAAGGACTTGGTGGATGATGAGCCTCGGGAAGGGAGTGCAGATAGTCTCAGTCATCTCATTATCAAAAAAGAGGAGTTGTTGGGTGTCTTGCAAAGCATTAAGGTAGATAAGTCCCCAGGGCCTGATGGGATCTACCCTAGAATACTGAGGGAGGCAAGGGAAGAAATTGCTGGGGCCTTGACAGAAATCTTTGCATCCTCATTGGCTGCAGGTGAGGTCCCAGAGGACTGGAGAATAGCCAATGTTGTTCCTTTGTTTAAGAAGGGTGGCAAGGATAATCCAGGAAATTATAGGCTGGTGAGCCTTACGTCAGTGGTAGGGAAACTATTAGAGAGGATTCTTCGGGACAGGATTTACTCCCATTTGGAAACAAACAAACTTATTAGTGAGAGACAGCATGGTTTTATGAAGGGGAGGTCGTGTCTTACTAATTTGATTGAGTTTTTTGAGGAAGTGACGAAGATGATTGATGAGGGAAGGGCGGTGGATGTTGTCTATATGGACTTTAGTAAAACCTTTGACAAGGTCCCGCATGGCAGACTGGTGCAAAAGGTGAAGTCACACGGGATCAGAGGTGAGCTGGCAAGATGGATACGGAACTGGCTCGGTCACAGATGTCAGATGGTAACAGTGGATGGGTGTTTTTCTGAATGGAGGGATGTGACTAGTGGTGTTCCGCAGGGATCAGTGCTGGGACCTTTGCTGTTTGTAGTATATATAAATGATTTGGAGGAAAATGTAGCTGGTCTCATTAGTAAGTTTGCGGACGACACAAAGGTTGGTGGAGTTGCGGATAATGATGAGGATTGTCAGAGGATACAGCAGGATATAGATCGGTTGGAGACTTGGGCGGAGAAATGGCAGATGGAGTTTAATCCGGACAAATGTGAGGTCATGCATTTTGGAAGGTCTAATGCAGGTGGGAGGTATACAGTAAATGGCAGAACCCTTAGGAGTATTGACAGGCAGAGGGATCTGGGCGTACAGGTCCACAGGTCACTGAAAGTGGCAACGCAGGTGGATAAGGTAATCAAGAAGGCATACGGCATGCTTGCCTTCATCGGTCGGGGCATAGAGTATAAAAATTGGCAAGTCATGTTGCAGCTGTACAGAACCTTAGTTAGGCCGCACTTAGAATATTGCGTGCAATTCTGATCGCCACACTACCAGAAGGACGTGGAGGCTTTGGAGAGGGTACAGAGGAGGTTTACCAGGATGTTGCCTGGTCTAGAGGGCATTAGCTATGAGGAGAGGTTGGAAAAACTCTGATTGTTTTCACTGGAACAACGGAGGTGGAGGGGCGACATGATAGAGGTTTACAAAGTTATAAGCGGCATGGACAGAGTGGATAGTCAGAAGCTTTTTCCCAGGGTGGAAGAGTCAGTTACTAGGGGACATAGGTTTAAGGTGAGAGGGGCAAAGTTTAGAGGGGATGTGCGAGGCAAGTTTTTTACACAGAGGGTGGTGAGTGCCTGGAACTTGCTGCCGGGGGAGGTGGTGGAAGCAGATACGATAGCGACGTTTAAGAGACATCTTGACAAATATATGAATAGGATGGGAATAGAGGGATATGGGCCCCGGAAGTGCAGAAGGTGTTAGTTTAGGCAGGCATCAAGATCGGCGCAGGCTTGGAGGGCCGAATGGCCTGTTCCTGTGCTGTACTGTTCTTTGTTCTTTGCTGGCTACTTCTTGTTTAACTCGGCTATTTATCTAATCAGGAGATTTTAAAGTCTGACTCTTAATCTAAAATTTAAACTTGACAAAAACTTACTAGAACTTACCGCGTGCACCAAATTCCAGCTTCACTCTGGCAATGTCTCACTCAGGCAAATGTCTCTTCTCACTGCAACCCCTCTATGTTCATATTGGTGATCATCTTCCAAAGTTCTATAGATTCTGAAACAGTTCCTGCAGATTGGAAGGTAGCAAATGTAACCCCACTATTTAAGAAAGGAGGGAGAGTGAAAACAGGGAACAACAAACCTCTTCGCCTGACATCAGTAGTAGGGAAAGTGCTAGAATCTATTATAAAGGATGTGATAACTGGACACTTCGAAAATAATGGTAGGATTGGGCAGAGTCAAAATGGACTCATGAAAGGGAAATCATTTTTGACAAACCTGTTGGAGTTTGTTGAGAATGTAACTAGCAGAGTAGATAAGGGGGAACCAGCGGATGTGGTGTATTTGAATTTCCAGAAGGCTTTTGATAAGGTCCCACACAAGAGGTTAGTAAACAAAATTAGACCACATGGGATTAGGGGTAATATACTGGCAAAGACTGAGAATTGGTTAACAGACAGAAAACAGGGAGTAGGAATAAACGGGCATTCTCAGGTTGGCGGACTGTTACTAGTGTCGAACCACAAGGATCAGTGCTTCGGCCCAAGCTATTGACAATGTATATCAATGATTTGGATGTGAGGACCAAATGTTGTATTTCCAAGTTTGCTGTTGGCACAAAACTAGGTGGAAATGTGAAGAGGATGCAAAGAAGCTTCAAATGGATTTAAACAGGCTAAGTGAGTGGGCATGAGCATGGCAGATGGAATATAATGTGGAAAAATGTGAAGGAATATCGCAAATAGGAGCTGGAGTAGTCCATTCGGCCCATCGAGTCTGCTCTGCCATTCAATACAATCATGGCTGATCATCCATCTCCACGTCATTTTTCCCCACTATCCCCATATCCTGAATTAGCATCTAGAAATCTTTCGATTTCTGTCATGAACATGCACAATGACTGAGCTTCCACAACCCTCTGGGGTAGAGAATTCCAAAGATTCACAACCCTCTGAGTAAAGAAATTCCTGCTCATCTCAGTCTTAAATGGCCTGCCCCTTACTCTGAGAATGTGTCCCCTGGTTCTAGACTCACCAGCCAGAGGAAACATCCCTGTTTTTTGGTAGGAAATACACAAATACAGAGTATTTCTTTAATAGTGAGAGATTGGGAAGTGTTGATGTCCAAAGAGACCTGGGTGTCTTCGTTCATGAGTCACTGAAAGCTAACTTGCAGGTGCAGCAAGCAATTAGGAAGGCAAATGATATGTTGGCCTTTATTGCAAGAGGATTTGAATACAGAAGTAAAGATGTCTTGCTGCAATTGTATAGAGCCTTGATGAGATCACACCTGGAGTATTGTGTACAGTTTTGGTCTCCTTACGTAAGGAAGGATATACTTGCCATTAGAAGGAATGCAACAAAGGTTCACCAGACTAATTCCTGGGACGGCAGGATTGTTCAATGAGGAGAGATTGAGGAGATTGGGCCTGTATTCTCTAAAGTTTAGAAGAATGAGAGGTGATCTCATTGAAACATCCAAAATTCTTACAAGGCTCGACAGGGTAGATGCTGGTAGGATGTTTCCCCTGGCTGGGGGGGTCTAGAACCAGGGGACACAGTCTCAGTATTAGAGGTAAGTCATTTAGGACTGAGGAGGAATTTCTTCACTCAGAGGGTGGTGAATCTTTGGTATTCTCTATCCCAGAGGGCTGTGAAAGCTCAGTCGCTATGTTCAAGACAGAGATTGATAGATTTCTAGATATTAAAGATATCAAGGAAATAGGAAAAGTGTGGGAAAATGGCATTGAGGTAGTAGATTAGCCCATGATCGAGTGAATGGCAGAGCAGACTCGAGAGACCTAGTGGCCTTCTCCAGCTCCTATTTCCTATGCCCTCAGTAGAAATCCAAGATGGATCATCCACTCGGCTCTTCTGGATGAAGGTGGTTGCAAATGCTTCAGCCTTGTCTTTTGTACTGAAGTGCTGAGCTCCCCCATCAATGTTGATGTGGATGTTTTTGGAGTCTCCTCTTCCAGTTAATTGATTAGTTGTCTGCACTATTCATGACTGGATGTGGCAGGACTGCAGAGCTTTGTTGTGATGTGTTGGTTGTGGGATTAGTCAGCTCTGCATGTAGCATGCCGCTTCCACTGTTTAGAATGCATGTAGTCCTGTGTTGTAGCTTCACCTCATTTTTATATATGTCTGGTGCTGCTCCTACACTCCTCATTGAACAGGGCTTAGTGAGAGAGAGAAACTGAAGGAAATCAATATTAGCAGAGAAATGGTGTTGGGGAAATTGATGGGATTGAAGGCCGATAAATCCCCAGGGCCTGATGGTATGCATCCCAGAGTACTTAAGGAAGTGGCCCCAGAAATAGTGGATGCATTGGTGGTCATCTTCCAAGATTCTATAGACTCTGGAACAGTTCCTACAGATTGGAGGGCAGCTAATGTAACCCCATTATTTAAAAAGGGAGGTAGAGAGAAAGCAGGGAATTATAGACCAGTCAGCCTGACGTCGGTAGTGGGGAAAATTCTAGAGTCCATTATCAAAGATTTTATAGCAGAGCACTTAGAGAACAGTGGTGGAATCGGACGGACACACGAAAGGGAAATCATGCTTGACAAATCTAGAGTTCTTCGAGGATGTAACTAGTAGAGCTGATGAGGGGGAGCCAGTGGATGTGGTTTATTTGGACTTTCAGAAGGCTTTCAACAAAGTCCCACATAAGAGATTAGCGTGTAAAATTAAAGCACATGGGATTGAGGGTACTGATTAGAGATACAGCACTGAAACAGGCCCTTCGGCCCACCGAGTCTGTGCCGAACATCAACCACCCATTTATACTAATCCTACACTAATCCCATATTTCTACCAAACATCCCCACATATTTCCCTACCACCTACCTATACTAGTGACAATTTATAATGGCCAACTTACCTATCAACCTGCAAGTCTTTTGGCTTGTGGGAGGAAACCGGAGCACCCGGAGAAAACCCACGCAGACACAGGGAGAACTTGCAAACTCCACACAGGCAGTACCCGGAATCGAACCCGGGTCCCTGGAGCTGTGAGGCTGCGGTGCTAACCACTGTGCCACTGTGCCGCCGGTACTGTAGTGCGATGGATAGAAAATGGGTTGGCAGACAGGAAACAGAGTAGGGATAAATGGGTCTTTTTCCGAATGGCAGGCAGTGACTAGTGGGGTACCACAGGGATCGGTGCTAGGACTCCAGCTATTCACAATATACATTAATGATTTAGATGAGGGAACTAAATGTAATATCTCTAATTCACTAATAATTCACTACCACAGAAAGCAGTTGAGGCCAAAACATAGTATGTTTTCAAGAAGGAGTTAGATATAGCTCTTGGGTCTAAAGGGATCAAAGGGTATGGGGCGAATGTGGGAACAGGTTACTGAGTTGGATGATCAGCCATGATCATGAATTGCGGAACAGGCTCGAAGGGCCGAATGGCCTACTCCTGCTCCTATTTTCTATGTTTCTATCAACTAGGGTTGATCCCCTGGCTTGATGGTAATGGTAGAGTGAGGGATATGCCAGACCATGAGGTTAAAGATTGTGGTTGAATACAATTCTGCTGCTGCTGATGGGCCACAGCGCCTCATGAATGCCCTGTTTTGAGCTGCCAAATCTGTTCTGAAGCTATCATATTTAGCACAGTGGTAGTGCCACACAACATGATGAAGGGTGTCCTCAGTGTGAAGACGGGACGTTGTCTTCACAAGGATTGTGTGTTGGTCACTCCTACCAATGCTGTCATGGACAGATGCAGCAGCTACAGGTAGATTTGTGAGGATGAGGTCCTTCTTGTCGCTAATGTTAACAACCTATCTCTTAATTACAGAAGCTGTCACCCTCATCACAAAGGATGAAGCTGCAGAAAGCACAGTGACCATTGATGAAGCCAAACAGGTAAAACTCATCACTAGTGGTGGTTACCCGACAAAGGAGAGCACAGTCTCCTGGTCGTGCTGGTCTGAAACCATTGTTTACTATGAATTTGAGAGTGCTTCCGTTACTGAAATAGCCAAAGTAAATCCTTCCAAAAATAGTGGCGCAGCTGAAAGTTTGTTCCCCCTCAAAGCAGCTGTATCCCCAACAATTGGACAAGTGCTGCTGGTATTGTTTCTGATATAGGGGCTGTTATGTATTGTAGTGGTTGATATACACAGTACTAAGATTTGGGATTCACAGTTCTGAGATAAATGTCTGCTTTTATTTTGTATGTGATGTGCGTCAGTAATCTAACTGCTAGAACAAAGGGACGTCACACAGTGGCGCAGTGGTTAGCACCGGAGCCTCTCAGCTCCAGGGAGCCGGGTTCGATTCTGGGTACTGCCTGTGCGGAGTTTGCAAGTTCTCCCTGTGACCGCGTGGGTTTTCGCCGGGTGCTCCGGTTTCCTCCCACAGCCAAAGACTTGCAGGTGATAGGTAAATTGGCCGTTGTAAATTGCCCCTAATGTAGGTAGGTGGTAGGGAATATGGGATTCCTGTTGTGTTAGTATAAATGGGTGGTTGTTGGTCGGCACGGACTCGGTGGGCCGAAGGGCCTGTTTCAGTGCTGCATCTCTAAATAATATAGTACAGCATAGGAACAGGCCATTCGGCCCTCCGAGCCTGCGCCGATCTTGATGCCTGTCTAGACTAAAACCTTCTGCACTTCCGGGGTCCGTATCCCTCTATTCCCATCCTATTCATTTATTTGCAACATCATGCAACCAATGCATTGGTCAAGAGAAATAACCAAATTCAAACAAAACTCATGACCTAGCTCTGTCAGCCTTGCTGTCCTGCAGATGCTTCTGATCCATTTATGATCCATTTCAATAAGGTCCCACATAAGAGATTAACGTGCAAAATTAAAGCACATGGAATTGGAGGTAAGGTACTGACATGGATAGAGAACTGGCTGGGAGACAGGAAACAAAGAGTAGGAATAAACGGGTCTTTTTCCAAGTGGCAGGCAGTGACTAGTGGGGTACCGCAGGGATCAGTGCTAGGACCCCAGCTATTCACAATATATATGAATGATATAGATGAGGGAATTAAATGTAATATATCCAAGTTTGCAGACGACACAAAGCTGGGTGGGAGTGTGAGCTGTGAAGAGGATGCAGAGAAGTTCCAGTGTGATTTGGACAGGTTGAGTGAGTGGGCAAATAATGGCAGATGCAGTATAATGTGAATAAATGTGAAGTTATCTGCTTTGGTGGCAAAAACAGAAAGGCAGATTATTATCTGAACGGCAATAGATTGGGAAAGGGGGAGGTGCAGTGAGACCTGGGTGTCCTTGTGCACCAGTAGCTGAAAGTAAGCATGCAGGTGTAGCAGGCAATTAAGAAGGCAAATGATATGTTGACCTTCATAGCGAGAGGATTCGAGTACAGGAGCAAGGATGTCTTGCTGCAATTATACGAGCTCTTGGTGAGATCACATCTGGAGTATTGTGTGTAGTTTTGATCTCCTTATCTGAGGAAGGATGTTCTTGCTATGGAGGGAGTGCAGCGAAGGTTCACCAGACTGATTCCTGGGATGGCAGGACTGACATATGCAGAGAGACTGGGTCGATTAGGCTTGTATTAATTAGAGTTTAGAAGAATGAGAGGGGATCTCATAGAAGCCTACAAAATTCTAACAGGACTGGACAGACTAGATGCAGGAAGGATGTTCCCGATGGCGGGGGAGTCCAGGACCAGGGGTCACAATATAAGGATAAGGGGTAAGCCATTTAGGACTGAGATGAGGAGGGATTTCTTCACCCAGAGAGTGGTGAACCTGTGGAATTCTCTACCACAGAAAGCAGTTGAGGCCAAATCATTAAATATATTCAAGAAAGAGTTAGATATAGTTCTTAGGGCTAAAGGGATCAAGGGATACAGGGAGAATGCGGGAACAGGGTACTGAGTTTGGATGATCAGCCATGACTGTATTGAATGGCGGAGCAGGCTCGAAGGGCTGAATGGCCTACTCCTGCTCCTATTTTTCTATATTTCTATTCCTTTCTGTACTTCTGAATTGTTTCTTTCTCATTTGCAGTTTTTGGCACCAGAGGAGAGGCCCATGGAAGAATCGGCAGTGCCCGAGGGAGACGGAGATGTGGATGATCTGGTTAGTGTCGCAATTAGCATCACAATAAGGTTTTCCTATTGGAATTCCCAAAGTAAAGGATTCTGGGTCCCATTGATTCTGTGATAGTTTACCCCAATGCCATTGTTCATCAAGTCAGCAACAGCATTCTGCCCAGCTGGTATTAAATCTCAAGTCGATGGGAGGAATTTTATGCTCTCCCCCACATCAGATTTGGAGGCAGGGAGAGCATATAATTGGGCAGGATGGTGGTGGGGGGGGGGCCCACCACCTTTCCGCCTCCACCCAAATTTAGTCCAGGTGGGGGTGGGAGGTAAGGTCTGTGATTGGCCTTCCCGCCCTGCCGCCAATTGAGGCCTTTAATTGGGCAATTAAGGGCCTCATCCCGCCACCGCCAGAATTAACCCTGCGGTGGGTTGGCCTGCCATTGCATGAGGAGCATGCTAAGCAAACCCAGTTTGCCTGTTCTGGGAGGGTGGGGGCAGTCCCTCGTTAAAAGACATTTAGTGTCTGACCGAGGAACCTGGCATCGGGGAGGGGGGGCCACCAAGAGCCTCTCGCCTACCCTTGCTGCCGATCCCCCCCCTACACCCTCCTCCCCCGTGACCCTCTCCCCGTGAAACCCTTCCTGCTGAGATTTACCTGTGGTCTGATTCCAGGGCCTGGCGTGAGTGTTCTACTGGCAGCAGTATCACCTCAGAGGCGCTGTTCAGTTAAAGAGTTGCTGGCCTCTGATTGGCCGACAGCTGTCAGCAGGCAGGACATCCGTCGCCGAGGTCCTTGATCCCATCGAAGGCCCACCGCTGTCCACCTAAGCGTCTAATTGGCACTTGTTTTGGCAGGCCTTCCTCAGAGGAGGTGACGCAGTGCTCTCGCTGACGCTTTTGCCGGTGCTCGAGACCCCCTTTGCCAAAACAAAAATACTGGCCAATGTGTGTGATGCAATTGGTTAATTGGTGTTGCTTGGATGGAGAAGGGCTGAATCCAAGGAGTCATTGTTGCCTCCACTTTTATTCTCAATGTATATCAATTAAATTGGCGGCACAATGTAAAACATTTCTGATTACACAAAAACAAGGACGACTCTAATAGACGTTAGGACGATACGCGTTAGCGGAAGTGCCAGGTGATACATTTAGAGGGGAAAGCGGAGAACTGAAGTACATTCAATGATGCTGTAGCTGAACAGAGACCTAGGGCTACCTCAGTCCCGGAAAGTGCAAGCCATAAAAAGGCCAACAGCATTTGGGACTTATGAATATGGTTCAGAGTAAATTAGTGATACATTCTTACAAAACATTTACCAGCATTGTGCGAATTTTGTGCACATCAGTGTTAAAAGGACATTCTCAAGGGCAATTAGGGATGGTCAATAAATGCTGGCCTAGCCAGCGACGCCCACAACCCATGAATGAATTTTTTAAAAATCATAGAGCATGGACAGTGTTGATTCAACAGGGAATACTACAAGATACTGAAGGTAGCAATGGAGAAGAGAAGGCTACAGCGAGAATTGTAAGTTATAAAAATAATGTTTTAATTATGAATAGAGAAAGACTGTTTCCATTGGTTACTGACTCAGTGATGAAGCATGAACGATTTAAAATATCTCTAAGGGATTGAGGACAGAGTTAGGAGAAATGTCTTAACACAGAAGGTTGTTGGAGCTTGGACTACTTCACCACAGGAGTGATTGAACCAAAGAACATTACATCATTTCAGGGGGAGAGTATATAAATCTTTTCAGGGGATATAGATAAAGACCTATGGGGAGAATGAAGGGCAGTGGGATTAGTTTGGGATTGAATCAAGGACAAGGCGAAGAGAGCAGGGCAGTGGGAGCACAATTTTCTTCCTGGGAAGTTCGGCCTTACAGATTTTTGATATTTTGTTTCCAAGCTGTGATTTAGTTTCTCTTTGAGTGTCTGTTTAAGATCATTTATTATCCTGCAGAGATTATACCAGCATGTGTGTAGTGTGTAGCACATACGAACATTTGAATTAGGAGCAGCAGTAGGCCATTCGGCTCCTCTAGCCTGCTCCGCCATTCAATAAGATCATGGCTGATCTGTTTGTGTCTCGTATTCCACACTCCCATCTACTCCCGATAACCTTTGATTCCCTTGCCTAACAAGAATCTATCTACCTCCGCCTTAAAATATTCAATGACCCCGCCTCCACCACCTTCTGAGGCAGAGTTCCAAAGTCACACAACTCTCAGAGAAATTTTAGAAGTGCCCCCTAGTTCTGGACTCACCCACAAGAGGAAACATGCTTTCCACATCCAAGACCATTCAGGATCTTATAAATTTCAATCAAGTCTCCCCTCACTCTTCTAAACTCCAGTGAAAACAAGCCCAGTCTGTCCAACTTTTCCTCATAAGAAAACCTGCTCATTCCAGGTATCAATCTAGTAAACCTCCTCTAAACCGCCTGCAATGCATTTTTTTTTAGAACATTACAGCGCAGTACAGGCCCTTCGGCCCTCGATGTTGCACCGACCTGTGAAACCATCTGACCTACACTATTCCATTTTCATCCATATGTCTATCCAATGACCACTTAAATGCCCTTAAAGTTGGCGAGTCTACTACTGTTGCAGGCAGGGCGTTCCACGCCCCTACTACTCTCTGAGTAAAGAAACTACCTCTAACATCTGTCCTATATCTATCACCCCTCAACTTAAAGCTATGTCCCCTCGTGTTTGCCATCACCATCCGAGGAAAAAGACTCTCACTATCCACCCTATCTAACCCTCTGATTATCTTATATGTCTCTATTAAGTCACCTCTCCTCCTCCTTCTCTCCAACAAAAACAACCTCAAGTCCCTCAGCCTTTCCTCATAAGACCTTCCCTCCATACCAGGCAACATCCTAGTAAATCTCCTCTGCACCCTTTCCAAAGCTTCCACATCCTTCCTATAATGCGGTGACCAGAACTGCACACAGTATTCGAGATGTGGTCTCACCAATGCCCTGTATAACTGAAGCATAATATCCTTACTTTTATTTTCAATTCTTCACGTAATAAAGGATAGCATTCCATTAGCATTCTTTATTACTTTCTGTACCTGCATACTAACTTCTTGTAACTCATGCATTAGAACACCTAGATCCCTCTGCACCTCGGAATTCTGCAGTCGTTCTCCATTTAAGTAATACTCTGCTTTTTTATTCTTCCTGCCAAAGTGAACAACTTCACATTTTCCCATCTGCCAGCTTTTTGCCCACTCACTCAAGCTATTTATATCGGTCTGTAACCTCCTTATGTCCTCTTCACAACATACTTTCCGACCTATCTTTGTGTCATCTGCAAATTTTGCTACCATGCCATTGCTCTCCTCATCTAAATCATAGATATAAATTGTAAAAAGCTGTGTCCCCAGCACAGACCCCTGTGGGACTCCACTCGTCACATCCTGCCAATCAGAAAAGGACCCATTTATGCATACTGTCTGTTTTCTGCCAGCCAGCCAATCTTCTATCCATGCCAATATGTTACCCCTTCCACCATGAGCTCCTCCTTTGCACAATAACCTTTTATGTGGCACCTTGTCAAATGTCTTCTGGAAATCCAAGTACAGTACGTCAACGGGCTCCCCTTTATACACATGCTACTCCTTCAAAGAACTCCAATAAATTGATTAAACATAATTTCCCTTTCACAAAACCATGCTGACTACTCCCGATTACCTAGAGTTGTTCTAAGTGTCCAGCTATAGCCTCCTTAATAATCGATTCTAACACTTTCACCACAACAGACGTCAAGCTAACTAGCCTATAGTTACCTGTTTTCTGCCTCCCCCACCCTCCTCCCCCCCTTCTTGAAAAGAGGGGTTATATTTGCTACTTTCCAGTCTCATGGAACCTTTCCAGCATCTAGCAAATTTTGAAAAATTAACACCAATGCATCTACTACCTCATTAGCCACCTCTTTTAAGACCGTAGGATGAAGTCCATCAGGACCCGGGGACTTGTCAGCTCGCAGCTCCATCAGTTTGCTCAGTACCGCTTCCCTGGTGATAGTAATTTCGTCAAATTCTTCTCTTCCTTCCACCTCCTGATTTACAGCTATTACTGGAATGCTTTTTGAATCCTCTATAGTGAAGACAGAAGCAAAATATTTGTTCATTTCATCTGCCATTTCCTTATTATCTGCTATTAACTCCCCATTCTCAGTCTCTAGAGGACTAACACTCACTGTACTTACTCTTTTCCTTTTTAAATACCTGCAGAAACTCTTGCTATCTGTTTTCACATTTCTGGCTAGCTTCCTCTCATACTCTAATTTCTTTCTCCTGATCAACCTTTTAGTTTTCCTCTGCTGTTCTTGATATTCTGACCAATCATCTGACCTGCCACTCACCTTTGTGCAATTATATGCTTTTTCCTTAAGTTTGATGCTTTCCTTAATTCTTTAGTTAATCATGGATGGTGGGTCCTCGCCTTAGAATTTTTCTTTACAGTAGTAAGATACTTATCCTGAGTATTCTGAAATATACCCTTAAATGTCTGGCACAGCTTCTCTATTGATTTATCTCCGAGCCTAGTAACCCAGTTCATTTCAGCTAGCTCAGCTTTCATGCCCACATAGTTGCCCTTATTTCAGTTTAAAATACTAGTCTTGGACTCACTCTTCTCTCTTTCAAACTGGATGTAAAATTCAATCATATTGTGGTCGCTGCAACTAGAGGTGCCTTTACTCTGAGGTCATTAATTAATCCTGTCACATTACACAATACCAAGTCTAATATAATCTGGAACCAACCAGAGAGCAGAACGTGCTGCTCGAATAAAACTATCTCAAAAACAATCTATGAACTCCACATCCAGGCTACTATTACCAATCTGATTTGCCCAGTTTATATGTAGATTTAAATTACCCATAATTATTGCTGTCCCTTTATCACAAGCACCCAATTTTTTTTATTTGTTGGTAGGATGTGGGCATTGCTGGCTAGGCCAGGATTTGTTTCCCATCCCTAAATACCCTTGAACTTAGTGGCTTGTTAGGCCATTTCAGAGGGCATGTAAGAGTCAACCACATTGCTGTGGGTCTGGAGTCACATGTAGGCCAGACCAGGTAAGGACAGCAGATTTCCTTCCCTAAAGGACATTAGTGAACCAGGGGGGCTTTTACAACAATCAACAATGGTTTCATGGTTATCATTAGACTAGCTTTTTTTTAAATTCAAGATTGATTAATTGCATTCAAATTTCACCATAATGGGATTCGAACCCATGTCCCCAGAGCATTAACTTGGGCTCTGAATTACTAGTCCTGTGACATTACCACTATGCCACCCCCTCCCATCTTCTTATATACATCGTCCAACATTGTGGTTACTGTTAAGGGCCCTGCAGACCACTCCCACTCGTGACTTCTTTCCCCTACTATCTCCACCCAAACCGATTCTACATCCTGATCTCCTGAACCAAGGTCAGTTCTAACTATTGCACCAATGCCTTGATTAACAGTGCTACCCCTCCAAATTTACCTAGCTTCCTGTTCTTCTTGAATGTCATATACAATCTGTAACCTCATTGCCCGGCATATCCACCACTCTACCATTACCATCAAACCAGGGGACCAACCCTGGTTCAATCAGTAGTGCAGGAGGGCATGCCAGAAGCAGCTGCAAGCAGACCTCAAAATGAGGTGTCAACCTGGTGAAGCTGCAACCCAGGTCAACCTGCATGAAAAACAGCGTAAACAGCATGCGATAGACAGAGCTAAGTGATCCCATAACCAACGGATCAAAGAAGAACAAAGAACAGTACAGCACAGGAACAGGCCATTTGGCCCGCCAAGCCTGCACCGATCTTGATGCCTGCCTAAACTAACACCTTCTGCACTTCCGGGGCCCATATCCCTCTATTCCCTTCCTATTCATGTATTTGTCAAGATGTCTCTTAAACGTCGCTATCGTATCTGCTTCCACCACCTCCCCTGGCAGCAAGTTCCAGGCACTCACCACCCTCTGTGCAAAAAACGTGCCTCGCACATCCCCTCTAAACTTTGCCCCTCGCACCTTAAACCTATGTCCCCAAGTAACTGACTCTTCCACCCTGGGAAAAAGCTTCTGACTATCCACTCTGTCCATGCCACTCATAACTTTGTAAACCTCTATCATGTCGCCCCTCCACCTCCGTCGTTCCAGTGAAAACAATCCGAGTTTATCCAACCTCTCCTCATAGCTAATGCCCTCCAGATCAGGCAACATCCTGGTAAACCTCTTCTGTACCCTCTCCAAAGCCTCCACGTCCTTCTGGTAGTGTGGCGACCAGAATTGCACGCAACATTCTAAGTGTGGCCTAACTAAGGTTCTGTACAGCTGCAACATGACTTGCCAATTTTTATACTCTATGCCCCGACAGATGAATGCAAGCATGCCATATGCCTTCTTGACTACCTTATCCACCTGTGTTGCCACTTTCAGTGACCTGTGGACCTGTACGCCCAGATCTCTCTGCCTGTCAATACTCCTACGGGTTCTGCCATTTACTGTGTACCTCCCACCTGCATTAGATCTTCCAAAATGCATTACCTCACATTTGTCCGGATTAAACTCCATCTGCCATTTCTCCGCCCAAGTCTCCAACCGATCTATATCCTGCTGTATCTTCTGACAATCCTCATCATTATCCGCAACTCCACCAACCTTTGTGTCGTCCGCAAATTTACTAATCAGACCAGCTACATTTTCCTCCAAATCATTTATATATACTACAAACAGCAAAGGTCCCAGCACTGATCCCTGCGGAACACCACTAGTCACATCCCTCCATTCAGAAAAGCACCCATCCACTGATACCCTCTGTCTTCTGTGACAGAGCCAGTTCTGTATCCATCTTGCCAGCTCACCTCTGATCCCGTGTAACTTCACCTTTTGTACCAGTCTGCCATGCGGGACCTTGTCAAAGGCTTTACTAAAGTCCATATAGACAACATCCACTGCCCTTCCTTCATCAATCATCTTCGTCACTTCCTCAAAAAACTCAATCAAATTAGTAAGACACGAACTCCCCTTCACAAAACCATGCTGTCTCTCGCTAATAAGTTCGTTTGTTTCCAAATGGGAGTAAATCCTGTCCTGAAGAATCCTCTCTAATAATTTCCCTACCACTGACGTAAGACTCACCGGCCTATAATTTCCTGGATTACCCTTGCAACCCTTCTTAAACAAAGGCACAACATTGGCTATTCTCCAGTCCTCTGGGACCTCACCTGTTGCCAATGAGGATGCAAAGATTTCTGTCAAGGCCCCAGCAATTTCTTCCCTTGCCTCCCTCAGTATTCTAGGGTAGATCCCATCAGGCCCTGGGGACTTATCTACCTTAATGCTTTGCAAGACACGCAACACCTCCTCCTTTTTGATAATGAGATGACTGAGACTATCTGCACTCCCTTCCCTAGGCTCATCATCCACCAAGTCCTTCTCTTTGGTGAATACTGATGCAAAGTACTCATTTAGCACCTCGCCCATTTCCTCTGGCTCCACACATAGATTCCCATCTCTGTCCTTGAGTGGGCCAACCCTTTCCTTGGTTACCCTCTTGCTCTTTATATATGTATAAAAAGCCTTGGGATTTTCCAAGGGATCAGATCTAAGCTCTGCAGTCCTGCCACATCCAGCCGTGAATGGTAGTGGAGAATTAAACAACTAACTGGAGGAGGTGGCTCCACAAATATCCCCATCCTCAATGATGGGGGTGCCCAGCACATCAGTGCGAAAGATAAGGCTGAAGCATTTGCAACAAAGTTCAGCCAGAAGTGCCAAGTTGATGATCCACCTTGGCCGCCTCCTGAAGTCCCCAGTATCAAGATGTCAGTCTTCAGCCAATTCGATTCACTTTGCTTGATATCAAGAAACGACTGAAGGCACTGGATACTGCAAAGGCTGTGGGTCCTGACAATATTCCAACAATAGTACCAAAGACCTGTGCTCCAGAACTTGCTGCACCCCTAGCCAAGCTGTTCCAGTACAGCTACAACACTGGCATCTACCCTGCAATATGAAAAATTGCCCAGGTATGTCCTGTATACAATAAGCAGGACAAGTCCAACCCGGACAATTACCGCCCCATCAGTCTACTCTCAATCATCAGTAAAGTGATGGAAGGTGTCGTTCGACAGTGCTATCAAGCGGCACTTGCTTATCAATAACCTGCTCAGTGATGCTCAGTTTGGGTTCCACCCGGACCACTCAGCTCCTGATCTCATTACAGCCTTGGTTCAAACATGGACAAAATAGATGAGCTGAAGAGGTGAGGTGAGAGTGACTGCCCTTGACATCAACGCAGCATTTCACCAAGCATGGCATCAAGGAGCCCTAGCAAAACTTAAGTCAATGGGAATCGGGGGGAAAACTCTCCACTGGTTGAGTCATACATAACGCAAAGGAAGATGGTTGTGGTTGTTGGAGGTCAATGATCTCAGCAGCAGGACATCACTGCCGGAGTTCCTCAGGGTAGTGTCCTTGGCCCAACCATCCTCAAAAGCTTCATCAATGACCTTCCTTCAATCATAAGGTTAGAAGTGGGGATGTTCGCTGATGATTGCACAATGTTCAGCACCATTTTCGACTCCTCAGATACTGAAGCAGTCCTTGTAGCAAGATGCAGCAAGACCTGGACAATATCCAGGCTTTGGCTGATAAGTGGCAAGTAACATTCACGCCACACAAGTGCCAGGCAATGACCATCTCCAACAAGAGAATCTAACCATCTGCTCTTGACATTTAATGGCATTACGATCTCTGAATCCCCCATTATTAGCATCTTGCGGGTTACCATTGACCAGAAACTGAACTGGAGTGGTCATATAAATACCACAGCTACGAGAGCAGGTCAGAGGCTAGGAATCCTGCGGCAAATAACTCCCCTCCTGACTCCCCAAAGCCTGTCCACCATCTACAAGGCACAAGTCAGGAGTGTGATGGAATACTCTCCACTTGCCTGGATGGATGCAGCTCCAACAACACTCAAATAGCCCAACACCATCCAGGACAAAGCAGGCCATTTGATTGGCACCCCATTCACAAACATTCATTCCCTCCACCACCAATGCTCAGTGGCAGCAGTGTGCACCATCTACAGGATGCACTGCAGCAACGCACCAAGGCTCCTTAGCCAGCACCTTCCAAACCTTCAACCTCTACCACCTAGAAGGACAAGGGCAGTAGATGCATGGGAACACCACCACCTGCAAGTTCCCCCTTCAAGCCACACACTGTCATGACTTGGAACTATGTCACCATTCCTTCTCTGTTGCTGGATCAAGATCCTGGAACTCCCTTCCTAACATCACTCTGGGTGTACCTACCCCACATGGACTGCAGCAGTTCAAGAAGGCAGCTCAGCACCACCTTCTCAAGGATAGTTCGGGATGGGCAATAAATGCTGGCCTAGCCAGCGATGCCCCATGAATGAATTTTAAAAACCTCAATATTCAGGACAGATCCTTGTCATCCTGCAGCCATGTCTCCGTAATGGCTTTCAGATCATATTTATTTACTTCAATGTGCACTATCAGTTCATCTACTTTGTTATGAATGCTACGTGCATTCAGATACAGAGCTTTTAGTTTTGTCTTTTTGTTATCTTAGTAGCATCTAGTCTTGACTGTTGGTGTGTTCTTAGGTTTTTTCTCTCTGTCCCTCCTTGCCATTCTCTGACCTTCATTTCCCAAATTACTATTCTGCTCTCCTGCCTTGACTCTACCCCTTGGTTTGTTATAACTACCCAGGCTTGATCCTTCACACCCCTTAGTTTAAAGCTCTCTCTACTTCCCTAGTTATACAGTTTGCTGGAACACTGCTCCCAGCACAGTTCAGGTGCAGACTGTCCCAAAAGTACAGCCCCCACTTTCCCCAGTACTGGTGCCAATGCCCCACAAACCAAAACCCAGTTCTCCCACACCAGTCTTTGAGCCACGTATTCATTTCACTAATCTTACGTGCCCTCTGCCAATTGGCACATGGCTCAGATAATCTAGAGATTATTACCCTTAAATTTCTGCTCTTCAATTTGGTGCCTAGCTCCTCATACTGTTAGCAGAACCTCTTTCCTAGTCCTACCTATGTCGTTAGTACCTACCTGGACCACGACAACTGGATCCTCCCCCTCCCACTCCAAGTTCCTGTCCAGTCTTGAGCAGATGTCCCGAACCCTGGCACTGGGCAGGCAACACAGCCTTCTGGACTCTCACTCTCGGCTGCACAGAACAGTATCAATCCCCCTCACTATACTTTCCCCTACTATCACTACATTCCTTTTTGATGCCCCCACTTGAATAGCTTCCTGTACCACAGTGCCATGGCCAGTCTGCTCATCCACTTTGCAGACCTTGCTTTCATCCACACAGGTTAAGAGCACCTCAGGCCTGTTTGATAATTGCAAAGTCTGAGCATGGTGTCCTTATCCCTGCACATATTCCATTACGAGTACCACTGCCTTAATCTGCTATCATAATAGCATCAATTTTGATGACATTTGCAGTTCCAGTTTTCAGAGAACTAGACAGTGCAAGAAAGGAAACGGATTGTGATAGAATTTCATGAGGAGTAATCAGTAAATTAACTGATGAAAGAGAATAAGCAATTCTAGAAAATGAACGGTGCCCCAGGAATTATGGGCCAACCAAGGGTCGACATTGTGTCCAGCACTGGCTTTTTTTAACCAGTCCTGTTTTGATCTGTTTCTCACTTGTATGTTTGCTTTTGCAGCTTGATATGATGTAAGTTGAACCCGTCCGAGTGGAGGGATGCTGTGGGAACTAGAAGAAGAAAAAGTTGTGGGCTCATGCTGCAGTGATGGACTGCTCAAGCTGCAAGAATGTTTACACGGTGGATTTTCTCACATAAACATTGTTCTTAAGTTCATTTCACAACTGTGTTCAGGTGGTTCTTTGCTCATCAATCTGAAATGAGAAAATAAAAGTTAATAGCTGATCTTATGCAATAGTTTAATGTGCCAGATAGTGCAGACAGCAATTAGAGGAGTGAGGAATGAATTAAACTAATATGGTACAATGGGAAAGATCTAAGTTTAATTCTAAAGAGGGAGAGCAGGATTAATAAAGCTGTTGGAACATAAGTGAAATAGTGAGAACATATTACCAGAATAGAAAGAGAAATAGGCTTTGAAAGCACAAGAAATATAAAACACTTTTTAGAAGACTTCTTCAAAATAATGGTTTGCGTTTAAAGAACAGTACAGCACAGGAACAGGCTATTCGGCCCTCCAAGCCTGCGCCGATCTTGATGCCTGTCTAAACTAAAACCTTCTGCACTTCCGGGGTCCGTATCCCTCTATTCCCATCCTATTCATGTATTTGTCAAGATGCCTCTTAAATGTCGCTATTGTATCTGCTTCCACCACCTCCCCCGGCAGCAAGTTCCAGGCACTCACCACCCTCTGTGTAAAAAACTTGCCTCGCACATCCCCTCTAAACATTGCCCCTCGCACCTTAAGCCTATGTCCCCTAGTAACTGACTCTTCCACCCTGGGAAAAAGCTTCTGACTATCCACTCTGTCCATGCTACCCATAACTTTGTAAACCTCTATCAGGTCGCCCCTCCACCTCCGTCGTTCCAATGAAAACAAATCCAACCTCTCCTCAGCTAATACCCTCCAGACTAGGCAACATCCTGGTAAACCTCTTCTGTATCCTCTCCAAAGCCTCCACATCCTTCTGGTAGTGTGGTGACCAGAATTGTACACAATATTCCAAGTGTGGCCTAACTAAAGTTCTGTACAGCTGCAGCATGACTTGCCAATTTTTATACTCTGTGCCCCGACCGATGAAGGCAAGCATGTCGTATGCCTTCTTGACTACCTTATCCATCTGCGTTGCCACTTTCAGTGACCTGTGGACCTGTACGCCTGGTTGGGGAAACAACCAATCAGTATATAAGGGGGATGTCAGGGGAAGGTTCTTTACCCAGAGAGTGGTCGGGGCATGGAATGCCTTGCCTGGGGAAGTTGTTGAGTCAGAAACTTTAGGGACTTTCAAACGGCTTTTAGATAGGTATATGGATAAAGGAGAATGATGGGGTATAGATTAAATTGTCCTTGACAGAGGACAAAGGATCGGCACAACATCGTGGGCCGAAGGGCCTGTTCTGTGCTGTATTTTCTATGTTCTATGTTCTATCTACCCTGTCAAGCCCCTTGCAAATCTTTTATGTTTCAATGAGATCACCTCTCAGTCTCCTGAGAGTATAGGCCCACTTTACTCAGCCTCTGATCATAGGACAACCCTCTAATCCCAGGAACCAATCTAGTGAACCTTCACTGTATCACCTCCAAGGCAAGTATATCCTTTCTTAAATATAGAGACTGAAACTGTGCACAGTATTCCAGATGGTCTCACTGGAGCCCTATACAAGTGTAGCAAGGCTTCTTTGTCCATGTACTCCAGTCCCCTTGCAATGAGCCAACATGCCATTTGCCTTCCTAATTGCTTTGTGTACCTGCATGCTAACTTTCTGTGTTCCTTATATAGAAACCTATAAAATTCTAACAGGACTTGACAGGGTAGATGCAGGAAGGATGTTCCCGATGGTGGGGGAGTCCAGAACCAGGGGTCATAGTCTAAGGATACGGGGTAAACCTTTCAGGACTGAGATGAGGAGAAATCTTCACCCAGAGAGTGGTGAGCCTGTGGAATTCGCTACCACAGAAAACATTTGAGGCCAAAACATTGTATGTTTTCAGGAAGGAGTTAGATGTAGCTCTTGAGTCTAAAGCGATCAAAGGGTATGGGGTGAAAGCGGGAACAGGTTACTGAGTTGGATGATCAGCCATGATCATAATGAATGGCGGAGCAGGCTCGAAGGGTCGAATGGCCTACTCCTGCTCCTATTTTCTTTGTTTCTATATGAGTACACCCAAATATCTGTGAACATCAACATTTAAATGTTTCATGCCTTTTAAAAATATTCTGCTTTTCTATTCTCACCAAAGTGAACAATCTCACACTTCCCCACATTATACTCCATCTACCACCTTGTTACCTACTCATTTAATCTGCCAATATCTCTTTGCAGCCTCTTTGTGCCGTCCTCACAGTTTGCATTCTCACCTAGCTTTCTGTTATCAGCAAACTTGGATACCTTACTCTCAGCATCTTTGCCTAAGTCATTAATATAGATTGTAAGTAGTTCAGGCATCAGCACGGATCCTTGCGGCACTTCACTCATTACAGCCTGCCAATTTGAAAATGTCTCGTTTATCCCTACTCTCTCCTTCCTGTCCATTAACCAATCCTCCATCCATACTAATAAATTACTTCCAACTCCATGAGCCCTTATCTTGCATGTTAACCTTTTGTGTGACACCTTATGGAATGCCTTTTGGATATCCAAGTATATTACATCTACTGGCTCCATTGGAGCCTCTTTGCATCCTCCTCACAGCTCACATTCCCCCCAGCTTTGTGTCGTCTGCAAACTTTGAAATGTTACATTTAGTTCCCTCACCCAAGGCATTAATATATATTGTGAATAGCTGGGGCCCCAGCACTGATCCCACCAGTACCCCACTAGTCACTGCCTGCCACCCAGAAAAAGACTCGTTTATTCCCACTCTCTGTTTCCTGTCTGTCAACGAATTCACAATCCATGCCGGTATATTACCCCCAATCCCATGTTCTTTAATGTTGCGTACTAATCTCTTATGTGGGACCTTATCAAAAGCCTTCTGAAAATCCAAATACACCACATCCACTGGTTCTCCCTTATCTATTCTACTAGTTCCATCCTCAAAAAACTCCAGTAGATTTGTTATGCATGATTTCCCTTTCGTAAACCCATGCTGACTTTGTCCAATCTCGTTTATGCTTTCCAGCTTTGTATGGACCTGTCCATACAAAGACTGTAACAGGTATAGGGGCTGCAGTTGCAGTGTCTTCGGGTCTGCAGCACAATAGGGAGATGGAGCAGAGGCCGCAGAGAGGTAAAGCTCTGTATAGCGTCCCCTGCCAAGTGGAGCTAGAATCCTCCATGCCCCTTGACAGTGTTAGGAGGCTGTCTAGCAGGTCAGCCAATGTACCCAGCATCTCGGTGTAAGAAGATAAGAAATAGGAGCAGGAGTAGACTATATGGCCCATCGAGCCTGCACCACCATTCAATCTGATCATGGCTGATTTTGGGCTTCAGCTCCACTTTCCCACCTGCTCCCCATATGCCTTGATTATCTGAGTGACTCAAAATTTGACCATCTCAGCCTTAAATATATTCAACAATGGAATATCCACAACCCTCTGGGTAGAGAATTCCAAAGTTTCACAACCCTTTGAGTGAAGAAATTTCTCCTTATCTCAGGCCTAAATGATTGGTCCCTTATCCTGAGATTGTGCTTCCGTGTTTAAGATTCCCGAGCCAGGAGAAACAACCTCTTAGTGTCTACCCTGTCAAGCCCCTTCAGAGTCTTGCATATTTCAATGAGATCACCTCTCATTCTTCTAAACTCCAGAGAATATAGACTGAATTTACTCAGCATCTCCACAGGACAACCCTTTCATCGCAGGGACCAATCTAGTGAACCTTTGCTGTACTGTCTCCAATGTAAGTATGTCCTCCTTTAAATATGGAGTCCAAAACTGTGCACAGTATTCCAGGTGGGGTTTCACCAAAGACCTATACAAAATTGTAGCAAGACCTCTTTATTCTTGTACTCCAGTCCCCTTGCAATAAAGGACAACATGTCATTTGCCTTCCAAATTGCTTGCTGTACCTGCAGACTAACTTTGTGTTCTTTGTACAAGTACACCCAAACCCCTCTGAACATCAATATTTACAAGTTTTATGCCTTTTTAAAAAATTCTGCTTTTCTATTCTTACTACCAAAGTGAATAACCTCACACTTCCCTACCTTATACTCCATCACCACCTTGTTGCCCACTCACTTTACCTGTCTATGTATTTTTGTAGCCTCTTTGTTTCCTCATCACAGTTTGCATTCCTACCTTTGTAGCATCAGCAACTTAGATACATTACTCTCTGTCTCTTCATCTAAGTCAATGAACTTGAAGAATTATGAATTTAAAAAGTCAACTGCTAAACAAAATCACAGGATCATGGACACTTATACACAGTCAAAATGGAGTAGTGGCCATGTGACCCTCTACTGGAAATCCATAAATGTGTCTGTAAAGATGAGGCTTGTTAACCTTGTCAGAAATATCTCTGGGGAGAACACCTTTGAGATTGAAAGAAGCTATTGCATATTAATGACTCTGATCAACATGAATGAAGTAACAGAGGATACTGGAGACAGTCTAACTCATAGCCAAACTAAGATTAATAAGGTGTGAAGCAGCACCATCATAACAGAGTGATTCCCATTCAAACATCAAAAGATGGCCATGGTTATCATCCTGACCCGTTGTATAGTCACAACAGGGGAGAGGGCCATACATCTCCTAACAGGAACTCCAATGTGTTAAATTTTGACAAAGGTAGCTCTCTAGAGAGAGAGAGAGAGAAGGGGGTGGGAGATCAAACCAACATCACAGAAAGCCTGTGAGAAGGATCCAGAAGGCAAGAGAAGAACCGTGCTGACTTAAGAAGAGCCACTGCAGCAGAGACATTACAAAGTGACTTTGAGATTAGCCATCTGTGAAGGTAACAAACTACACACTACCAGCTTTGGGCTGTATTTACAACCACTGGTGTTCTACAATACCTCTGCAAGTTTAAGACTGCAAATAATCAGGCCTGCAACTTTTAAAAAGACTTTTCCTCCCATGAAGACTCAATGATCTTCTGTAGACCATGAACACTGACCTCACTTGGGACTCAAACTACCTCTTACCCTTTACATATTATGTGTGTGTGTGAGGTTGTGATCATTTCGGGGTTTGTAAAAATAGTTTTTCACCTACGAAGAAACCTGTCATTTGTCTGTTTCTTTGATCCTCAAGACAGGATAAAGCATTATTTTAACAAACACAATTGGAGTTAGTTGGGAGACAAACAGTGGCAACCACCCACACTCCTTACCACCTGTCTGCAACAATATAGATTGTAAATAGCTGAGGCCCCAGCACTGATCCTTCTGGCATTCCATTAGTTACAGCCTGCAAACTTGAAAATGCACCATTTATCCCGGCTCTTTGCTTCCTGTCTGTTAACCACTCCTCTATCCATGCTAATATATTACCCCCAACTCCATGCATATTAACCTTTTGTGTAGCACCTTATCAAATGTCTTTTGGAAATCCAAGTATACCAAGTATCCAAAACTGGGTGGGAGGGTGAGTTGTGAGGAGGATGCAGAGAGGCTTCAGGGTGATTTGGACAAGTTGAGTGAGCAGGCAAATTATTGGCAGATACAGTATAATGTGGATAAATGTGAGGTTATCCACTTTGGTAGCAAAAACAGAAAGGCAGATTATTATCTGAACAGCTATAAACTGAGAGAAGGGAATATGCAACGAGACCTGGGTGTTCTCGTTCAACAATCACTAAAGGTAAACATGCAGGTCCAACAGGCGGTAAAGAAGGAAAATGGTATGTTGGCCTTCATAGCAAGAGGATTCGAGTACAGGAGCAGGGATCTCTTGCTGCAATTATACAGGGCCTTGGTGAGGCCACACCTAGAATATTGTGTGCAGTTCTGGTCTCCTTATCCGAGGAAGGATGTTGTTGCTATTGAGGGAGTGCAGCGAAGATTTACCAGACTGATTCCTGGGATGGTGGGACTGACGTATGAGGAGAGATTGAGTCAGTTAGGATTATATTCGCTGGAGTTCAGAAGAGTGAGGGGGGATCTCATAGAAACCTATAAAATTCTAACAGGACTTGACAGGGTAGATGCAGGAAGGATGTTCCCGATGGTGGTGGGAGTCCAGAACCAGGGGTCATAGTCTAAGGATACGGTGTAAACCTTTCAGGACTGAGATGAGGAGAAACTTCTTCACCCACAGAGTGGTGAGCCTGTGGAATTCGCTACCACAGAAAGCAGTTGAGGACAAAACATTGTATGTTTTCAAGAAGGTGTTAGATATTGCTCTTGGGTCTAAAGGGATCAAAGGATATGGGGGGGCGGGGGGAAGCGGGAACAGGCTACTGAGTTGGGTGATCAGCCATGATCACAATGAATGGCGGAGCAGGCTCGAAGGACCGAATGGCCTACTCCTGCTCCTTTTTTTTATGTTTCCTATTTTCTATACAACATCTACTGGTTCCCCTTTATCTACCCTACTAGTTACTTTCTCAAAAGCCTCCAATAAATTTGTCAAACACAGTTTCTCATTCATAAAACCATGTTGACTCTGTCTGATCATACTAAGAAATTCTAAGTGCATTGTTAAGACTTCCTTAATAATAAATACCAGCACTTTACTGATGTCAGGCTAACTAGCCTATATTTCGATTTTCTCTCTTTCCCTCCTTTCTTAAATAGCAGTGTTACATTTGCTAACATCCAATCTGCTGGGACCGTTCTAAAATCTAGGGAATTTAGCAAAATCATAACCAGTGCATCTGCTATCTCAAACAAAAACAGAATTTTTTTTTATTCATTCATGGGATGTGGGCATCGCTGGCCAGGTCAGCATTTATTGCCCATCTTTAATTGCCCTTGAGAAGGTGGTGGTGAGCTGCCTTCTTGAACTGCTGCAGTCCATTTGGGGGAGGTACACCCACAGTGCTGTTAGGAAGGGAGTTCCAGAATTTTGACCCAGCGACAGTGAATGAACGGCGATATAGTTCCAAGTCAGGATGGTGTGTAACTTGGAGGGGAACTTGCAGGTGGTGGTGTCCCCATGCATTTGCTGCCCTTGTCCTTCTAGTTGGTAGAGATCGCAGGTTTGGAAGGTGCTGTCTAAAGAGCCTTGATGCACTGCTGCAGTGGCGCAGTGGTTAGCACTGCAGCCTCACAGCTCCAGCGACCCGGGTTCAATTCTGGGTACTGCCTGTGTGGAGTTTGCAAGTTCTCCCTGTGTCTGCGTGGGTTTTCTCCGGGTGCTCCGGTTTTCTCCCACAAGCCAAAAGACTTGCAGTTTGGTAGGTAAATTGGCCATTATAAATTGCCCCTAGTATAGGTAGGTGGTACGGAAATATAGGGACAGGTGGGGATGTGGTAGGAATATGGGAAAAGTGTAGGATTAGTATAAACGGGTGGTTGATGGTCGGCACAGACTCGGTGGGCCGAAGGGCCTTTTTCAGTGCTGTATCTCTAAATTAAATTTTAAAAAATTATTAAATTATATAAAATTAAAAATTGTAGATGGTACACGCTGCTGCCACTGTGCGTCGGTGGTGGAGGGAGTGAATAACAAAGAACAGTACAGCACAGGAACAGGCGATTCAAGGTGAGCCTTACATCAGTAGTAGGAAAATTATTAGAGAGGATTCTTCGGGACAGGATTTACTCCCATTTGGAAACAGAGGATTTATTAGCGAGAGGCAGCATGGTTTTGTGAAGGGGAGGTCGTGTTTCACTAATTTGATTGAGTTTTTTGAGGAAGTGACGAAGATGATTGATGAAGGAAGGGCAGTGGATGTTATCAATAGCGACTTTAGTAAAGCCTTTGACAAGTCCCTCATGGCAGACTGATACAACAGGTGAAGTCACATGGGATCAGAGGGGAGCTGGCAAGATGGATACAGAACTGGTTTCAGTCATAGAAGACAGAGGCTAGCAGTGGAAGGGTGCTTTTCTGAATGGAGGGATGTGACTAGTGGTGTTCCGCAGGGATCAGTGCTGGGACCTTTGCACTTTGTAGTATATATAAATGATTTGGAGGAAAATGTAGCTGGTCTGATTAGTAAGTTTGCGGACTACACAAAGGTTGGTGGAGTTGCGGATAATGATGAGGATTGTCAGAGGATACAGCAGGATATAGATCGGTTGGAGACTTGGGCAGAGAAATGGCAGATGGATGTTAATTCGGACAAATGTGAGGTAATGCATTTTGGAAGGTCTAATGCAGGTGGGAAGTATACAGTAAATGGCAGAACCCTTAGGAGTATTGACAGGCAGAGAGATCTGGGCATACAGGTCCACAGGTCACTGAAAGTGGCAACGCAGGTGGATAAGGTAGTCAAGAAGGCATACGGCATACTTGCCTTCATCGGTCGGGGCATAGAGTATAAAAATTAGCAAGTCATGCTGCAGCTGTACAGAACTTTAGTTAGGCCACACTTAGAATATTGCGTGCAATTCTGGTCGCCACACTACCAGAAGGACGTGGAGGCTTTTGAGAGGGTACAGAAGAGGTTTACCAGGATGTTGCCTGGTCTGGAGGGCATTAGCTATGAGGAGAGGTTGGAAAAACTTGGATTGTTTTCACTGGAACAACGGAGGTGGAGGGGCGACATGATAGAGGTTTACAAAGTTATAAGCGGCATGGACAGAGTGGATAGTCAGAAGCTTTTTCCCAGGGTGGAAGAGTCAGTTACTAGGGGACATAGGTTTAAGGTGAGAGGGGCAAAGTTTAGAGGGGATGTGCGAGGCAAGTTCTGTACACAGAGGGTGGTGAGTGCCTGGAGCTTGTCGCCGGGGGAGGTGGTGGAAGCAGGTACCATAGATACGTTTAAGAGGCATCTTGACAAATACATGAATAGGATGGGAATAGAGGGATACAGAGCCCGGAAGTGCAGAAGGCTTTAGTTTAGGCAGGCATCAAGATCGGCGCAGGCTTCGAGGGCCGAATGGCTTGTTCCTGTGCTGTACTGTTCTTTGTTCTCACAACCCCTTTTAGCCCTCCTGACTCCTTGCTTAAGTTCCTTCCTACTGTCTTTATATTCCTCAAGGGATTCGTCTGTTCCTAGCCTTCCAGCCCTTACGAATGCTTCCTTTTTCTTTTTGACGAGGCTCACAATATCCCGCGTTATCCAAGCTTCCTGAAACTTGCCAAACGTATCCTTCTTCCTCACAGGAACATGCTGGTCCTGGATTCTAATCAACTGACGTTTGAAAGACTCCCACATGTCAGATGTTGATTTACCCTCAAACATCCGAAACCAATCTAAATTCCTCAGTTCCTGCCTAATATTGTTATAATTAGCCTTCCCCCAATTTAGCACCTTCACCCGAGGACTACTCTTATCCTTATCCACAAGTACCTTAAAACTTACGGAATTATGGTCACTGTTCCTGAAATGCTCCCCTACTGAAACTTCGACCACCTGGCCGGGCTCATTCCCCAATACCAGGTCCAGTGCGGCCCCATCCCTAGTTGGCCTATCTACGTATTGTTTCAAGAAGCCCTCCTGGATGCTCCTCACAAATTCTGCCCCATCCAAGCCCCTAGCACTAAGTGAGTCCCAGTCAATATAGGGGAAGTTAAAATCACCCACCACTACAACCCTGTTACCTTTACATCTTTCCAAAATCTGTCTACATATCTGCTCCTCTACCTCCCGCTGGCTGTTGGGAGGCCTGTAGTAAACCCCCAACATCGTGACTGCACCCTTCCTATTTCTGAGCTCCACCCATATTGCCTCACTGCATAACCCCTCCGAGGTGTCCTCCCGCAGTACAGCTGTGATATTCTCCTTAACCAGTAATGCAACTCCCCCACCCCTTTTACATCCCCCTCTATCCCGCCTGAAGCTTCTAAATCCTGGAAAATTTAGCTGCCAATTCTGTCCTTTCCTCAACTAAGTCTCTGTAATAGCAACAACATCATAGTTCCAAGTACTAATCCAAGTTCGAAGTTCATCTGCCTTAACTGTTATACTTCTCGCATTGAAACAAATGCACTTCAGACCACTAGTCCCGCTGTTCTCCGCAACATCTCCCTGCCTGCTCTTCCTGTTCGTCTTACTGGCCTTATTTACTAGTTCCCCTTCATTTATTTCACTTGCTGTCCTACTGCTTTGGTTCCCACCCCCCTGCCACACTAGTTTAAACCCTCCCGAGTGACGCTAGCAAACCTCGTAGCCAGGATATTTGTGCCCCTCCAGTTTAGATGCAACCCGTCTTTCTTGTACAGGTCCCATCTGTCCTTGAAGAGATCCCAATGGTCCAGATATCTGAAACCCTCCCTTCTACACCAGCTGTTCAGCCACGTGTTTAGCTGCACTATCTTTCTATTTCTAGCCTCACTGGCACGTGGCACAGGGAGTAATCCCGAGATTACAGCCCTAGAGGTCCTGTTTTTTATCTTTCTCCCTAACTCCCTAAACTCCCCCAGCAGGACCTCATCACTCTTCCTGCCTATGTCGTTGGTACAGATGTGTACCACAACCTCTGGCTGTTCACCCTCCCCCTTCAGAATGCCCCCTATCCGTTCAGAGACATCCTTGACCCTGGCACCAGGGAGGCAACATACCATCCTGGAGTCTCTTTCACGTCCACAGAAGCTCCTATCTGTTCCCCTGACTATAGAGTCCCCTATAACTATTGCTCTTCTGCGCTTTGTCCCTCCCTGCTGAACAACAGTGCCAGCCGTGGTGCCACTGCTCTGGCTGCTGCTGTTTTCCCCTGATAGGCCATCCCCCCCCAACAGTATCCAAAACGGTATACTTGTTAGAGAGGGGGATAGCCACAGGGGATTCCTGCACTGACTGCCTGCCCCTTCTAGCGGTCACCCATCTATCTGCCTGCACCTTGGGTGTAACCACTTCTCTAAAACTCCTGTCTATGACACTTTCTGCCACTTGCACGCTCCTAAGTGCATCCAGTTGCTGCTCCAACCGATCCATGCGGTCTGTGAGGAGCTGCAACTGGGTACACTTCCTGCAGATGCAGTCGTCCGGAACGCTGGAAGTGTCACGGACTTCCCACATCTCACAGGTGAAGCACTTCACCCCTCTAACTGTTATTTCTAGCACTAATTAGTTAATTAATATAAAATAAATAAATACTTATTAAATCCTTACTAAATTGTTATCATTAACTATATAGTCCCTAGTGCTAGATTCCTACTATAAATATTAAATGCTAACTAAATACAGTAATCTCCTCCCTCTGGTTTTGTTACTCTACTTATTAATTAGTTAATTAAGGGTTTTAATCAATTTTTACCAATGTTTTATTTTCAAATTCAGTACAGATTCCCTACCAGCCAATCAGGTCACAGCTTTCCTGTGACGTCACTTTTCAGTTTTTTTTACCCGAGGTAAGTTATTTTATACTTACCGGTCCGGAACTCCACCTTCCGAGTCTTCTCCGTGAATGTTGGCCGCGAATCCCTGAGGTAAGTTTTTTATACTTACCGGTCCGGAATTCCGCCCTCCGAGTCTGCTCCGTGAATGTTTGTAGATGGTGTGCCAATCAAGTGGGCTGCTTTGTCCTGGATGGTGTCGAGCTTCTTGAGTGTTGTTGGAGCTGCACACATCCAGGCAAGTGGAGAGTATTCCATCACACTCCTGACATGTGCCTTGTAGATGGTGGAATTGCTCAGTTTGAGCACTTGAAATGCCACAGCATACAAGGCTATGGGCCAGTGCTGGAAAATGGGATTAGAATAGTTAGATGCTTGATGGCCTGCGCAGACACGATGGGCTGAAGGGCCTGTTTCTGTGCTGTATGACTCTATGACTCAGCATGTTAGGCAGTGTCTGTGACGAGAGAAACAGAATTAATGTTTCAGTTCATGACCTTTCACCACTATCCACTATCTCTGCAGCTGCCTCTTTCAGAACCCTTAGATGTAAGCCCTCAGGTCCTGGGGATTTATTGTATTTTAGTCACAGAATTGTTACAGTGCAGGAGGAGGCCATTCGGCCCATCGTGTCTGCAGCGGCTCTCCAAATGAGCAATTCACCTAATGTCATTCCCATACCTTATCCCCGTAAACCTGCACATTCTTCATTTTCAGAATCCCTGAATTGAAACTGCCTCCATCACACTCTCAGGCAATCCATTCCAGATCCTAACCACTCGCTGCATGAAAAAGTTTGTTCTTAGGTTGCTTTTGCTTCATTTGTCAATCACTGTTGTCATAAGCGCTTTTGTTTTTTTTAGACGAAAGGGTCTGTGTACCTTTAAGACTGAGGAGAAAAAAAACCTTCTGGCATTGAATGTTGACATGGGTTCGAATCCCACCACGGCAGAAGATAGAATTTGAATTCAATTAATTAATCAGGAATTAAAAGCTAGTCTAATGATAGCCATGAAACCATTGTCGATTGTTGTAAAAACCCATCTGGTTCACATGTCCTTTAGGGAAGGAAATCTGCTGTCCTTACCTGGTCTGGCCTACATGTGACTCCAGACCGACAGCAATGTTGTTGACTCTTACATGCCCTCTGAAATGGCCCAGCAAGCCACTCAGTTGTACCTAACCGTTGCGAAGTCAATAAAAAGGAATGAAACCAGACGAACCACCCGGCATCAACCGAGGCAGCGAAAACGACAACGGCAAACCCAGCCCTGTCGACCCTGCAAAGTCCTCCTTACGAACATCTGGGGGCTTGTGCCAAAGTTGGGAGAGTTGTCCCACAGACTAGTCAAGCAACAGCCTGACATAGTCATACTCACAGAATCATACCTTACAGACAATGTCCCAGACACTGCAATCACTATCCCTGGGCATGTCCTGTCCCACCAGCAGGACAGACCCCGCAGAGGTGGCAGGACAGTGGTCTACAGTAGGGAGGGAGTTGCCCTGGGAATCCTCAACATAGACTCTGGACCCCATGAAGTCTCATGGCATCAGGTCAAAGATGGGCAAGGTAACCTCCTGCTGATTAACACCTACTTCCCTCCCTCAGCTGATGAGTCAGTACTCCTCCAGGTTGAACACCACTTGGAGGAAGCACTGAGGGTGGCGAGGGCACAAAATGCACTCTGGGTGGGGGACTTCAATGTCCACCACCAAGAGTGGCTTGGTAGCACCACTACTGACCGAGCTGGCCGAGCCCTAAAGGAAATATCTGCTAGACTTGGTCTGTGGCAGATGGTGAGAGAACCAACAAGAGGGAAAAACATTCTTGACCTTGTTCTCACCAATCTGCCTGCCGCAGATGCTTCTGTCCATGACTATATTGGTAGGAGTGACCACCGCACAGTCCTTGTGGAGACGAAGTCCCACCTTCACATTGAGGATACCGTCCATTGTGTTGTGTGGCACTATCACTGTGCGAAATGGGATAGATTTCAAACAGATCTAGCAATGCAAAACTAGGCATCCATGAGGTGCTGTGGGCCATCAGCAGCAGCAGAATTGTACTCAACCACAATCTGCACCCTCATGGCCCAGCACATCCCCCACTCTACCATTACCATCAAGCCAGGAGACCAACCCTGGTTCCATGAAGAGTGCAGGACGGCATGCTAGAAGCAGCACCAGGCATACCTCAAAATGAGGTGTCAACTTGGTGAAGCAACAACAGAGGACTACTTGCATGCCAAACTGCATAAGCAGCATGCAATAGACAGAGCTAAGCGATCCCATAACCAATAGATCAGATCTGAGCTCTGCAGTCCTGCCACATCCAGCTGTGAATGGTGGTGGACAATTAACTAACTGGAGGAGGTGGCTCCACAAATATCCCCATCCTCAATGACGGGGGAGCCCAGCACATCAGTGCGAAAGATAAGGCTGAAGCATTTGCAACAATCTTCAGCCAGAAGTGCCGTGTTGATGATCCATCTCAGCCCCCTCCTGAAGTCCCCAGCATTACAGATGCCAGACTTCAGCCAATTCGATTCACTCCGCGTGATATCAAGAAACGACTGAAGGCACTGGATACTGCAAAGGCTAAGGGTCCTGACAATATTCCGGCAATAGTACTGAAGACCTGTGCTCCAGAACTTGCCGCACCCCTAGCTAAGCTGTTCTAGTACAGCTACAACACTGGCATCTAACCGGCAATGTGGAAAATTGCCCTGGTATGTCTTGTACACAAAAAGCAGGACAAGTCTGGAATGAGCTGCTTGAGGAGGTGGTGGAGGCAGGAACAGTAATGACATTTAAGAGGCATCTGGACAGGTACTTGAATGAGCAAGGCATAGAGGGATATGGACTTAATGCAGACAGGTGGGATTAGTGTAGATAGGCATTATGGTTGGCATGGACGCGGTGGGCCGAAGGGCCTGATTCTATGCTGTACAACTCTAAGACTCTATGACTAAGTCCAACCCGGCCAGTTACCACCCCATCAGTCTACTCTCAATCATCAGTAAAGTGGTGGAACGTGTCATTAACAGTGCTATCAAGCAGCACTTGCTTACCAATAACCTGCTCAGTGATACTCAGTTTGGGTTCCGACCGAGCCACTCAGCTCCTGATCTCATTACAGCCTTGATTCAAGCATGGACAAAAGAGTTGAACTCAAGAGGTGAGGTGAGAGTGACTGCCCTTGACATCAAGGCAGCATTTGACCGAGTATGGCATCAAGGAGCCCTAGCAAAACTGCAGTCAATGGGAATAAGGGGGAAAACTCTCTGTTGGTTGGAGTCATACCTAGCACAAAGTAAGATGGCTGTGGTTGTTGGAGGTCAATCATCTGAGCTCCAGGACCTCACTGCAGGAGTTCCTCAGGGCAGTGTCCTAGGTCCAACCATCTTCTGCTGCTTCATCAATGACCTTCCTTCTATCATAAGGTCAGAAGTGGGGATGTTTGCTGATGATTGCACAATGTTCAGCACCATTCGTGACTCCTCAGATACTGAAGTAGTCCGAGTAGAAATGCAGCAAGACCTGGACAATATCCAGGCTTTGGCTGATAAGTGGCAAGTAACATTTGCGCCACACAAGTACCAGGCAATGACCATATCCAATAAGAGAGAATCTAACCATCTCCCCTTGACATTCAATGGCATTACCATCGCTGAATCCCCCACTATCAACATCCTAGGGGCTACCATTGACCAGAAACTGAACTGAAGTAGCCATTTTAATACCGTGGCTACAAGAGCAGGTCAGAGGCTAGGAATCCTGCAGAGAGTAACGCACCTCCTGACTCCCCAAAGCCCGTCCACCAGGCACAAGTCAGGAGTGTGATGGAATACTGTCCACTTGCCTGGATGGGTGCAGCTCCAACAACACTCAAGAAGCTTGACACCATCCAGGACAAAGCAGCCCACTTGATTGGCACACCATCCACAAACATTCACTCCCTCTACCACCGACGCACAGTGGCAGCAGTGTGTATCATCTACAAGATGCACTGCAGCAACGCACCAAGGCTACTTAGACAGCACCTTCCAAACCCACGACCTCGACCACCTTGAAGGACAAGGTCAGCAGATGCATGGGAAGATCACCACCTGAAAGTTCCCATCCAGACACACACCATCTTGACTTGGAACTATATCGCCGTTCCTTCACTGTCGCTGGATCAAAATCCTGGAACTCCCTTCCTAACAGCACTGTGGGGTGTACCTACCCCACATGGACTGCAGCGGTTCAAGAAGGCAGCTCACCACCACTTTCTCAAGGGCAATTAGGGATGGACAATAAATGCTGGCATAGCCAGCAATGCCCGCATCCCATGAATCAATTAAAAAACAGTGGTTTACAGTTATGACGGAGTTGCCCTGGGAGCCCTCAGTATCGACTCCGGACCCCATGATGTCTCATGGCATCAAGTCAAACATGGGTAAGGAAACCTCCTGCTGAGTACCACCTCCCGCCCTCCCTCAGCTGATGAATCAGTACTCCTCCATGTTGATCACCACTTGGAGGAAACACTGAGGGTGTCAAGGGTGCAGAATGTACTCTGGGTGGGGGACTTCAATGTCCAGCACCAAGAGCGGCTCGGTAGCACTGCTACAGACCGAGCTGGCCGTGTCCTAAAGGACATAACTGCTAGACTGGGAATACGGCAGGTGGTGAGGGAAAACTATACTTGACCTCGTCCTAACCAGTCTGCCTGCCGCAGATTCATCTGTCCATGACAGTATTGGTAGGAGTGACCTCCACTCCTACCACAGTCCTGTGGAGACGAAGTCCCGCCTTCACATTGAGGATACCCTCTATCGTATTGTGTGGCACTACCATCATGCTAAATGTTATAGATTTCTGAATATGTGGCTACAGAACTGGTGTAGCAGGGAGGGATTCAGATATGTGGATCATTGGGATACCTTCTGGGGAAGGTGGGACCTGTACAAGAAGGATGGGTTGCATCTGAACTGGAGGGGCACCAATATCCTGGGCGGGAGGTTTTCTGGAGCTCTTTGGGAGGGTTTAAACTAGTTTGGCAGGAGGATGGGAACCGGAGCTATGGATCAGTGGATGGGGTAGCTGTTGAACAGGCAGATACCGAGTGCAGAGAGTCTGTGAGGAAGGTTAGACAATTGACACAATAAGTTGCAGCCAGTATGATGGGTTGAAATGTGTCTATTTTAACGCAAGAAGTGTCAGAAATAAGGGTGATGAACTTAGAGCATGGATCAGTACTTGGAGCTACGATGTTGTGGCCATTATGGAGACTTGGATATCACAGGGGCAGGAATGGATGTTGGATGTTCTGGGGTTTAGATGTTTCAAAAGGAATAGGGAGGGAGGTAAAAGAGGTGGGGGAGTGGCATTACTAATCAGGGATAGTATTACAGCTGCAGAAAGGGAGGTCGTCGAGGATGGTTTGTCTACTGAGTCATTATGGGTGGAAGTCAGAAACAGGAAAGGAGCAGTCACTTTGTTGGGAGTTTTCTATAGACCCCTCCAATAGCAACAGAGACACGGAGGAACAGATTGGGAGGCAGATTTTGGAAAGGTGCAGAAGTAACAGGGTTGTGGTTATGGGTGACTTCAACTTCCCTAATATTGATTGGAACCTCCGTAGTGCAAATAGTTTGGATGGAGCAGTTTTTGTCAGGTGTGTCCAGGAAGGTTTCCTGACTCAATATGTAGATAGGCCGACGAGAGGGGAGGATATGTTGGACTTGGTGCTTGGCAACGAACCAGGCCAGGTGGCAGATCACTCGGTGGGAGAGCATTTCGGTGATAGTGATCCCAACTCCCTGACCTTTACTATAGTCATGGAGAGGGACAGGAGCAGACGGGATGGGAAAATATTTAATTGGGGGAGGGGGAATTACAATGCTATTCGGCAGGAACTGGGGAGCATAAACTGGGAACAGATGTTCTCAGGGAAATGCACGACAGAAATGTGGAGGTTGTTTAGGGAGCACTTGCTGCGACTGCTGGATAGGTTTGTCCCGATGAGGCAAGGAAGGGATGGTAGGGTGAAGGAACCTTGGATGACAAGAGATGTGGAACAGCTAGTCAAGAGGAAGAAGGAAGCTTACTTAAGGTTGAGGAAGCAAGGATCAGACAGGGCTCTAGAAGGTTACAAGGTAGCCAGGAAGGAACTGAAGAATGGACTTAGGAGAGCTAGAAGGGGACATGAAAAAGTCTTAGCGGGTAGGATTAAGGAAAATCCCAAGGCGTTCTACACTTATGTGAGGAACAAGAGGATGGCCTGAGTGAGGGTAGGGCCGATCAGGGATAGTGGAGGGAACTTGTGCCTGGAGTCGGAGGAGGTAGGGGAGGTCCTAAATGAATACTTTGCTTCAGCATTCACTAGTGAGAGGGACCTGGTCATTTGTGAGGACAGCGTGGAACAGGCTGATATGCTCGAACAGGTTGAGGTTAAGAGGGAGGATGTGCTGGAAATTTTGAATGATATGAGGACAGATAAGTCCCCGGGGCCAGATGGGATATACCCAAGGATATTACGGGAAGCGAGGGAAGAGATTGCTGCGCCTTTGGCGATGATCTTTGCGTCCTCACTGTCCACTGGAGTAGTACCAGATGAATGGAGGGTGGCAAATGTTATTCCGTTGTTCAAGAAAGGGAATAGGGATAACCCTGGGAATTATAGACCAGTCAGTCTTACGTCGGCAGTGGGCAAATTATTGGAGAGGATTCTGAGAGATAGGATTTATGATTATTTGGAAAAGCATGGTTTGATTAGAGGCAGGTCATGCCTCACAAGCCTTATTGAATTCTTTGAAGATGTGACAAAACACATTGATGAAGGAAGAGCAGTGGATGTGGTGTATATGGATTTTAGCAAGGCGTTTGATAAGGTTCCCCATGGTAGGCTCATTCAGAAAGTGAGGAGGCATGGGATACAGGGAAAGTTGGCTGTCTGGATACAAAATTGGCTGGCCCATAGAAGACAGAGGGTGGTAGTAGATGGAAAGTATTCAGCATGGAGCTCGGTGACCAGTGGTGTTCCGCAGGGATCTGTTCTGGGACCTCTGCTCTTTGTGATTTTTATAAATAACTTGGATGAGGAAGTGGAAGGCTGGGTTAGCAAGTTTGCCGATGACATGAAGGTTGCTGGAGTTGTGGATAGTGTGGAAGGCTGTTGTAGGATGCAATGGGACATTGACAGGATGCAGAGCTGGGCTGAGAAGTGGCAGATGGAGTTCAACCTGGAAAAGTGTGAAGTGATTCATTTTGGAAGGTCGAATTTGAATGCAGAATACAGGCTTAAAGACAGGATTCTTGGTAGTGTGGAGGAACAGAGGGATCTTGGGGTCCATGTCCATAGATCGCTCAAAGTTGCCACCTAAGTTGATAGGGTTGTTAAGAAGGTGTATGGTGTGTTGGCTTTCATTAACAGGGGGATTGAGTTTAAGAGCCACGAGGTTATGCTGCAGCTCTATAAGGCCCTGGTTCGACCACACTTGGAATACTGTGTTCAGTTCTGGTCGCCTCATTATTGGAAGGATGTGGAAGCTTTAGAGAGGGTGCAGAGGAGATTTACCAGGATGCTGCCTGGACTGGAGGGCATGTCTTACGAAGAAAGATTGAGGGAGCTAGGGCTTTTCTCATTGGAGCGAAGAAGGATGAGAGGTGACTTGATAGAGGGGTACAAGATGATGAGAGGCATAGATAGAGTGGATAGCCAGAGACTTTTTCCCAGGGTGGAAAGGGCTATCACCAGGGGGCATAATTTTAAGGTGATTGGAGGAAGGTTTCGGGGAGATGTCAGAGGTAGGTTCTTTACACAGAGACTGGTGGGTGCATGGAATGCGCTGTCAGCGGTGGTAGTAGAAGCAGATACATTAGGGACATTTATGCGACTCTTGGATAGGTACTTGGATGATAGTAGAATGAAGGGTAGGTAGTTAGTTTGATATTAGAGTAGGTTAAAGGTTCGGCACAACATCGTGGGCCGAAGGGCCTGTACTGTGCTGTGCTGTTCTATGTTCTAGATCTAGCAATGCAAAACTAGGCATCCATGAGGCGCTCTGGGCCATCAGCAGCAGCAAAATTGTACTCAACCACAATCTGTAACCTCATAGCCTGGCATATCCCCCACTCTACCATTAGCATCAAGCTGGAAGACCAACCCTGATTGAATGAAGAGTGCAGGAGGGCATGCCAGAAGCAGCACCATGCATACCTCAAAATGAGGTGTCAACCTGGTGAAGCTACAACAGAGGACTACTTGTGTGCCAAACAGCGTAAGCAGCGTGCAATAGAAAGAGCTAAGCGATCCCATAACCAACGGATCAGATCTAAGCTCTGCAGTCCTGTCATATCCAGCTGTGAATGGTGGTGGACAATTAAACAACTAACTGGTGGAGGTGGCTCCACAAATATCCCCATCCTCAATAATATTAAAGCAAAATACTGCGGATGCTGGAAATCTGAAATAAAAACAAGAAATGTTGGAACCACTCAGCAGGTCGGGCAGCATCTGTGGAAAGAGAAGCAGAGTTAACGTGAAGGGTCGGTGACCCGAAACGTTAACTCTGCTTCTCTTTTCACAGATGCTGCCAGACCTGCTGAGTGGTTCCAGCATTTCTTGTTTTTATCCCCATCCTCAATGATGGGGGAGCCTAGCACATCAGTGCGAAAGATAAGGCTGAAACATTTGCAACAATCTTCAGCAGAAGTGCTGAGTTGATGATCCATCTCAACCCCCTGCTGAAGTCCCCAGCATTGCAGATGCCAGACTTCAGACAATTAGATTCACTCCGCGTGATATCAAGAAATGACTGAAGGCACTGGATGCTGCAAAAGCTCTGGGTCCTGACAATATTCCGGCAATAGTACTGAAGACCTGTGCTCCAGAACTTGCAGTGCCCCTAGCCAAGCTATTCCAGTACGGCTGCAACAGTGGTATCTACCCGAGGGGAGGCGGTGGCGTAGTGGTATTATCACTGGACTAGTAACCCAGAGACCCAGGGTATTGATCTGGAGATATGGGTTCGAATCCCACCACAGCAGAAGGTGGAATTTGAATTTAATTAATAAATCTGGAATTAAAAGCCAGTCTAATGATGGCCATGAAACCATTGTTGATTGTTGTAAAAATCCATCTGGTTCACTAATATCCTTTAGGGAAGGAAATCTACTGTCTTTACCTGGTCTGGCCTACATGTGACTCCAGACCCACAGCAATGTGGTTAACTCTTGCATGCCCTCCATTCCATTCTCCCAGTTTCTCCGTCTCTGCGCATCTGCTCTGATGATGCTACCTTTCGTCACATTGCTTCTGATATGTCTTCCATTTTCCTCAATCGAGGATTCCACTCCCCCTCCCTACTGTGGTTGACAGGGCCCTCAACCGTGTCCTGCCCATTTCCCGTAGCTCTATGCTCACCCCTTCCCCTCCCTCTGAGAACCACAACAGGGTTCCCCTTGTCGTCACTTTCCACCCCATCAGCCTCCATATCCAAAGGATCATCCTCCGCCATTTCCACCGCCTCCAGCGTGATGCCACTACCAAACGCATCTTCCCCTGCCTTTCCCTGTCAGCATTCCGAAGGGATCGTTCCCTCCGCGACACCCTGGTTCACTCCTCCATTACCCCCACCACCTTGTCCCCTTCCCACAGCACCTTCCCATGCAATTGCAGGAGGTGTAATACCTGCCCATTTACCTCCTCTCTCCTCACTATCCCAGGCCCCAAACACTCCTTTCAGGTGAAGCAGCGATTTACTTGTACTTCTTTCAATGTAGTATACTGTATTCGCTGCTCACAATGTGGTCTCCTCTACATTGGGGAGACCAAACGCAGACTGGGTGACCGCTTTGTGGAATACCTCCTCTCAGTCCGAAAGCACGACCCCGAGCTTCCGGTTGCTCACCATTTCAATACTCCCCCCTGTTCTCATGCTCACATCTCTGTCCTGGGATTTCTGCAGTGTTCCAGTGAACATCAACACAAGCTCGAGGAACCGTATCTCATTTACCGATTAGGCACACTACAGCCTGCCGGACAGAACATTGAGTTCAATAATTTCAGATCATGACGGGCCCCCCATTTTACTTTTATTTTTAGTTACTTTTTCTTTTTTCTTCTTTTTTTGTGTTTATTTTATTTTATCTTAGTTTGTTCAGTTTGCCTAACCACTGTTTTTTTTTCTTGTTTGTGCTTGTGGCTGTTCAGTTTTCAGTCCGTTGACACCCTATCTGTACTACTGCTTTGTCTTTCAACACGCCATTAATATATTGTTTGCCTTTGCTCCATGACCTTCTGGTTGGTTATTCTGTGTGACCTTGTCCTATCTACACCTTCTCCTTGATATCTCTTGCCCCACCCTTGCTTTACTTGCTTACAATCTTTCACATTTCTAATATTTGCCAGTTCTGAAGAAGGGTCACTGACCTGAAACATTAACTCTGCTTCTCTCTCCACAGATGCTGCCGGACCTGCTGAGTATTTCCAGCATTTCTTGTTTTTATTTCAGAACCTCCTTGTTCTTGTACTCTTTGCCTCATTATTAAAGCCTATGATACTGTATGCTTTATTAACCACACTCTCAACCTGTCCTGCCATCTTCAATGACTTCAGCACATATGTAGAACATAGAACAGTACAGCACAGTACAGGCCCTTCGGCCCACGATGTTGTGCCGAACCTTTAACCTACTCTAATATCAAACTAACTACCTACCCTTCATTCTACTATCATCCATGTACCTATCCAAGAGTCGCATAAATGTCCCTAATGTATCTGCTTCTACTACCACCGCTGGCAGCGCATTCCAAGCACCCACCACTCTCTGTGTAAAGAACCTACCTCTGACATCTCCCCGAAACCTTCCTCCAATCATCTTAAAATTATGCCCCCTGGTGATAGCCCTTTCCACCCTGGGAAAAAGTCTCTGGCTATCCACTCTATCTATGCCTCTCATCATCTTGTACCCCTCTATCAAGTCACCTCTCATCCTTCTTCGCTCCAATGAGAAAAGCCCTAGCTCCCTCAATCTTTCTTCGTAAGACATGCCCTCCAGTCCAGGCAGCATCCTGGTAAATCTCCTCTGCACCCTCTCTAAAGCTTCCACATCCTTCCAATAATGAGGCGACCAGAACTGAACACAGTATTCCAAGTGTGGTCGAACCAGGGCCTTATAGAGCTGCAGCATAACCTCGTGGCTCTTAAACTCAATCCCCCTGTTAATGAAAGCCAACACACCATACACCTTCTTAACAACCCTATCAACTTAGGTGGCAACTTTGAGCGATCTATGGACATGGACCCCAAGATCCCTCTGTTCCTCCACACTACCAAGAATCCTGTCTTTAAGCCTGTATTCTGCATTCAAATTCGACCTTCCAAAATGAATCACTTCACACTTTTCCAGGTTGAACTCCATCTGCCACTTCTCAGCCCAGCTCTGCATCCTGTCAATGTCCCATTGCATCCTACAACAGCCTTCCACACTATCCACAACTCCAGCAACCTTCATGTCATCGGCAAACTTGCTAACCCAGCCTTCCACTTCCTCATCCAAGTCATTTATAAAAATCACAAAGAGCAGAGGTCCCAGAACAGATCCCTGCGGAACACCACTGGTCACCGAGCTCCATGCTGAATACTTTCCATCTACTACCACCCTCGGTCTTCTGTGGGCCAGCCAATTTTGTATCCAGACAGCCAACTTTCCCTGTATCCCATGCCTCCTCACTTTCTGAATGAGCCTACCATGGGGAACCTTATCAAACGCCTTGCTAAAATCCATATACACCACATCCACTGCTCTTCCTTCATCAATGTGTTTTGTCACATCTTCAAAGAATTCAATAAGGCTTGTGAGGCATGACCTGCCTCTAATCAAACCATGCTTTTCCAAATAATCATAAATCCTGTCTCTCAGAATCCTCTCCAATAATTTGCCCACTGCCGACGTAAGACTGACTGGTCTATAATTCCCAGGGTTATCCCTATTCCCTTTCTTGAACAACGGAATAACATTTGCCACCCTCCATTCATCTGGTACTACTCCAGTGGACAGTGAGGACGCAAAGATCATCGCCAAAGGCGCAGCAATCTCTTCCCTCGCTTCCCGTAATATCCTTGGGTATATCCCATCTGGCCCCGGGGACTTATCTGTCCTCATATCATTCAAAATTTCCAGCACATCCTCCCTCTTAACCTCAACCTGTTCGAGCATATCAGCCTGTTCCACGCTGTCCTCACAAATGACCAGGTCCCTCTCACTAGTGAATGCTGAAGCAAAGTATTCATTTAGGACCTCCCCTACCTCCTCCGACTCCAGGCACAAGTTCCCTCCACTATCCCTGATCGGCCCTACCCTCACTCAGGCCATCCTCTTGTTCCTCACATAAGTGTAGAACGCCTTGGGATTTTCCTTAATCCTACCCGCCAAGACTTTTTCATGTCCCCTTCTAGCTCTCCTAAGTCCATTCTTCAGTTCCTTCCTGGCTACCTTGTAACCTTCTAGAGCCCTGTCTGATCCTTGCTTCCTCAACCTTAAGTAAGCTTCCTTCTTCCTCTTGACTAGCTGTTCCACATCTCTTGTCATCCAAGGTTCCTTCACCCTACCATCCCTTCCTTGCCTCATCGGGACAAACCTATCCAGCAGTCGCAGCAAGTGCTCCCTAAACAACCTCCACATTTCTGTCGTGCATTTCCCTGAGAACATCTGTTCCCAGTTTATGCTCCCCAGTTCCTGCCGAATAGCATTGTAATTCCCCCTCCCCCAATTAAATATTTTCCCATCCCGTCTGCTCCTGTCCCTCTCCATGACTATAGTAAAGGTCAGGGAGTTGGGATCACTATCACCGAAATGCTCTCCCACCTGGCCTGGTTCGTTGCCAAGCACCAAGTCCAACATAGCCTCCCCTCTAGTCGGCCTATCTACATATTGAGTCAGGAAACCTTCCTGGACACACCTGACAAAAACTGCTCCATCCAAACTATTTGCACTAAGGAGGTTCCAATCAATATTAGGGAAGTTGAAGTCACCCATGACCACAACCCTGTTACTTCTGCACCTTTCCAAAATCTGCCTCCCAATCTGTTCCTCCGTGTCTCTGTTGCTATTGGGGGGTCTATAGAAAACTCCCAACAAAGTGACTGCTCCTTTCCTGTTTCTGACTTGCACCCATAATGACTCAGTAGACAAACCCTCCTCGACGACCTCCCTTTCTGCAGCTGCGATACTATCCCTGATTAGTAATGCCACTCCCCCACCTCTTTTACCTCCCTCCCTATTCCTTTTGAAACATCTAAACCCCAGAACATCCAACATCCATTCCTGCCCCTGTGATATCCAAGTCTCCGTAATGGCCACAACATCGTAGCTCCAAGTACTGATCCATGCTCTAAGTTCATCACCCTTATTTCTGACACTTCTTGCGTTAAAATAGACACATTTCAACCCATCATACTGGCTGCAACTTATTGTGTCAATTGTCTAACCTTCCTCACAGACTCTCTGCACTCGGTATCTGCCTGTTCAACAGCTACCCCATCCACTGATCCATAGCTCCGGTTCCCATCCTCCTGCCAAACTAGTTTAAACCCTCCCGAAGAGCTCCAGAAAACCTCCCGCCCAGGATATTGGTGCCCTTCCAGTTCAGATGCAACCCATCCTTCTTGTACAGGTCCCACCTTCCCCAGACGGTATCCCAATGATCCACATATCTGAATCCCTCCCTGCTACACCAGTTCTGTAGCCACATATTCAGAAATCTATAACATTTAGCATGATGGTAGTGCCACACAATACGATAGAGGGTATCCTCAATGTGAAGGCGGGACTTCGTCTCCACAGGACTGTGGTAGGAGTGGAGGTCACTCCTACCAATACTGTCATGGACAGATGAATCTGCGGCAGGCAGACTGGTTAGGACGAGGTCAAGTATAGTTTTCCCTCACCACCTGCCGTATTCCCAGTCTAGCAGTTATGTCCTTTAGGACACGGCCAGCTCGGTCTGTAGCAGTGCTACCGAGCCGCTCTTGGTGCTGGACATTGAAGTCCCCCACCCAGAGTACATTCTGCACCCTTGACACCCTCAGTGTTTCCTCCAAGTGGTGATCAACATGGAGGAGTACTGATTCATCAGCTGAGGGAGGGCGGGAGGTGGTACTCAGCAGGAGGTTTCCTTGCCCATGTTTGACTTGATGCCATGAGACTTCATGGGGTCCGGAGTCGATACTGAGGGCTCCCAGGGCAACTCCGTCATAACTGTAAACCACTGTTTTTTAATTGATTCATGGGATGCGGGCATTGCTGGCTATGCCAGCATTTATTGTCCATCCCTAATTGCCCTTGAGAAGGTGGTGGTGAGCTGCCTTCTTGAACCACTGCAGTCCATGTGGGGTAGGTACACCCCACAGTGCTGTTAGGAAGGGAGTTCCAGGATTTTGATCCAGCGACAGTGAAGGAACGGCGATATAGTTCCAAGTCAAGATGGTGTGTGACTGGATGGGAACTTTCAGGTGGTGATCTTCCCATGCATCTGCTGACCTTGTCCTTCAAGGTGGTCGAGGTCGTGGGTTTGGAAGGTGCTGTCTAAGTAGCCTTGGTGCGTTGCTGCAGTGCATCTTGTAGATGATACACACTGCTGCCACTGTGCGTCGGTGGTAGAGGGAGTGAATGTTTGTGGATGGTGTGCCAATCAAGTGGGCTGCTTTGTCCTGGATGGTGTCAAGCTTCTTGAGTGTTGTTGGAGCTGCACCCATCCAGGCAAGTGGACAGTATTCCACCTAGGTCCCTCTGCTCTTGCACCCCATTAGAGTTGTACCCTTTATGTTATATTGTCTCTCATGTTCTTCCTACCAAAATGAATCACTTCATATTTCACAACATTGAACTTTTCTGCCACTTATCTGCACATTTTGCCAACTTGTCTATGTCCTTTTACATTTCAACACTATCCTCCTCACAGTTCACAATTGTTCCAAGTTTCATATCATCCACAAATTTTGATATTGTGGGCGGCACAATGGCACAGTGGTTAGCACTGCAGCCTCACAGCTCCAGCGACCAGGGTTCAATTCTGGATACTGCCTGTGTGGAGTTTGCAAGTTCTCCCTGTGTCTGCGTGGGTTTCCTCTGGGTGCTCCGGTTTCCTCCCACATGCCACAAGACTTGCAGGTTGGTCGGTAAATTGGCCATTATAAATTGCCCCTAGTATAGGTAGGTGGTAGGGAAACATAGGGACAGGTGGGGATGTGGTAAGAATATGAAATTAGTGTAGGATTAGTATAAATGGGTGGTTGATGGTCGGCACAGACTCGGTGGGCCGAAGGGCCTGTTTCAGTGCTGTATCTCTAAAACTAAAAAGGTCCAGGTCATGAATATATATCAGGACGAGCAAGGGTTCCAACACTGACCCCTACAAACCTTCCTCCAGCCAGAAAAACATCCATTAACCACTACTCTGTGTTTCATGCCACTCAGCCAGTTTTGTATCCATGGAACCATAGAAAGATTACGGCACAGAAGGAGGCTATTCAGCCCATCATATCTGCGCCGGCCAAAAAAACTAGCTGCCCAATCTGTTCCCATTTTCCAACACCTGGTCCATAGCCTTGCAGGTTACAGCACTTCAGATGCAGGTCCAGGTACCTTTTAAAAGAATTGAGGGTTTCTGCCTCCACCACCATTCCTGACAGTGAATTCCAGACACCCACCACCCTCTGGGTGAAAAAGACTTTCCTCATGTCCCCTCTAATCCTTCTACCAATCACCTTAAATCTGTGCTCCCTGGTAATTGACCTCTCTGTGAGGGGAAACAAGTCCTTCCTGTCTACTCTATCTAGGCCCCTCATAATTTTGTACACCTCAATTAAGTCACCCCTCAGCCTCCTCTGTTCTAAGGGAAACAACTCTAGCCAATCCAATCATTCCTCATAGTTACAACTTTCAAGCCCTGGCAACATTCTTATAAATCTCCTCTGTACTCTCTCCAGAGCAATTATGTCCTTCCTGTAATGTGGTGGCCAGAACTGTATGCAATACTACAGCTGTGGCCTAAACAGTGTTTTATACAGTTCCAGCATTACATCCATGCTTTTGTATTCTCTATCTTGGCCAATAAAGGAAAGCATTCCATATGCCTTCTTCACCACTCTATTTACCTATCCTGCCACCTTAAGGAACCTGTGGACATGCACTCCAAGGTCTCTCACTTCTTCCACCCCTCTCAATATCCTCCCGTTTATTGTGTATTCCCTCACTTTGTTTGCCCTCACCAAATGCATTACCTCACAATTCTCTGGATTGAATTCCATTTGCCACTTTTCTGCCCACTCAACCAAACCATTGATATCATTCTGGAGTCTACAGCCATCCTCTTCACTATCAAATACACGGTCAATTTTTGTGTCATCTGCAAATTTCCCAATCATGCCTCCCACATTTAAGTCCAGATCATTAATATTTACCACAAACAGCAAGGGTCCCAACACTGAGCCCTGTGGAACGCCACTGGAAACCACTTTCCATTCGCAAAAACATCCATCGACTACTACCCTTTGTTTCCTGGCCCTGAGACAGTTTTGTATCCATGTTGCTACTGTCCCTTTTATTCCAGTTTGCTCACAAGTCTGTTGTGCAGCACTGTATCAAATGCCTTTTGGAACAGCATTTCCCTCATTAACCCTCTCTGTTACTTCTTCAAAAAACTCCAGCAAGTTAGTTAAACATGATTTTCTGTTAATGAATCCTTGTTGGCTGTCCTTATTTAACCCGCAATTGTCCATGTGCCTATTAATTTTGTCCCGCATTATTGTTTCTAGAAGTTTCCCCACCACCGAAATTAAACTGACTGGCCTGTAGTTGCTGGGCTTATCTTTACATCCTTTACATCCTTTCTTTGAATAAGGGTGCAACATTTGCAATTATCCAGTCCTCTGGCACTACCCCGAGTCTAAGGAAGACTGGAAAATTCTGGCCAGTGCCTCTGCAATTTCCGCTCTCACTTACCTCAGTTTTCTTGGATGCCTCTCATCGGGCCCTGGTGCTTTAACAACTATAGACAGCCTATCTAATACCTTCTTATCAGTTTTAAATCCTTCTAGTGTATTAATTACCTCCTCTTTCATGTGGCCGGGGTAGCATCTTCTTCCTTGGAAAAGACAGATGCAAAGTATTCATTTAATATCTCAGCTATTCCCCCTGCCTCCATGTGTAACATACAAACATACAAATTAGGAGTAGGAGTGGGCCACTCGACTCTTCGAGCCTGCTCCACCATTCAATAAGTTCATAGCTGAACTGAGTACTCCACATTTCCACCTACCCCCAATAACCTTCCACTTCCTTTTGCTCCCTAATCAACCCGACTCCACCTTTTACCACCCTTTTACTATTTATATGCCAATAGAAGACTTTGGGATTCCCCATTTATGTGAGCTGCCAGTCTCTTTTCATACTCTCTCTTTGCTTCTCATATTTATTTTTACACCACTTCTGAACCTTCTATATTCAGCCTGGTTCTCAACTGTATTATCCACCTGACATCTGTCATAAGCACACTTTTTCTTCTTCAGCTTCATCTCTTTTGTCACCCAGGGAGCTCTGGATCTATTTTCCCTACCTTTTGAAGGAATATACCTTGACTGTGCCTGAACTATCTCTTCTTTGAAGGTAGCCCATTGTTCAGCCACTGCTTCTCCTGCCAACCTTTGATTCAATTTATTCAGTCCAGGTCCATTCTTGGCCCATTGAATTTGGCTTTCCCCCAGTTAATTATTCTTACTCTAGATTGTTCTTTGTCCTTTTCCATAAACAACCTAAACCTTATGATACAATGATCACTGTCCCCTAAATGTTCTCCTATTGATATTTGATCCACTTGGCCCACCTCATTCCCAAGAACCAGGTCCAGCAGTGCCTATCCTAGTCTATATTTGGATAATTAAAGTCCCTCATTATAACTACTCTATAATTATTGCATCTCTCTGTAATTTCCTTGCAAATTTGTTCCTCGACATCCTTTCCACTAGTTGGTGGCCTATAGACTACACTGAGCAATGCAATTGCACCTTTCTTGTTCCTTAGCTTCAGCCAAATAGATTCCGTCCTTGACCCCTCAGGGATATCCTCTCTCTCCAGCACTGAAATGCTCTCCTTAATCAGTGCTGCAACTCCTGCCCCTTTTCTTCCTTTTCTATCTTTCCTGAAAACCTTGTATCCAGGTATCGACGCACCAAGGCGCCTTCGACAGCACCTTCCAAACACGCGACCTCTACCACCTAGAAGGACAAGGGCAGCAGATGCATGGGAACACCACCACCTGCAAGTTCCCCTCCAAGTCACACACCATCCTGACTTGGGACTATATCGCCGTTCCTTCACTGTTGCTGGGTAAAAATTCTGGAACTCCCTTCCTAACAGCGCTGTGGGTGTACCTACCCGACATGGACTGCAGCGGTTCAAGAAGGCAGTTCACCACCACCTTCTCAAGCGCAATTAGGGATGGGCAATAAATGCTGGCCTAGCCAGTGACGCCAACATCCCAGGAACGAATAAAAAAAAAATTAACACCCAGTCCTGTCCTTCTTTGAGTCCCTTATATTTCTCCAGTACTTTTTCTCTGCTGATATCAATTACCTTAATTTCCTCACTTTTATTAGTCCCTAGGTTGCCCTCTGTTACTGGTGTGTAGACTGTGAAGGCAGATACAAAATATTTGTTCAATGTCTTTGCCATTTTCTTATTTCCCATGATAATTTCTCCTGTCTGTGCCTCTATGGGACTAGCATTTACTTTCGCTGCTCTCCTTTTTATTTATTTAGAGATACAGCACTGAAACAGGCCCTTCAGCCCACCGAGTCTGTGCTGACCATCAACCACCCATTTATACTAACCCAACACTAATCCCATGCTCCTACCACATCCCCACCTTCCCTATATTCCCCTACCTCTCCTCGGGGCAATTTATAATGGCCAATTTACCTATCAACCTGCAAGTCTTTGGCTGTGGGAAGAAACCGGAGCACCCGGCGAAAACCCACGCGGTTCACAGGGAGAACTTGCAAACTCTGCACAGGCAGTACTCAGAATTGAACCCCGGTCGCTGGAGCTGTGAGGCTGCGGTACTAACCACTGCGCCACTGTTTTTTATATTCCTGGCTAATTCACTCTCATATTCTCTGTTTTCCCTTTTTTATCAGATTTTTGGTCACCCTTTGCTGGTTTCTAAAACACTCCCAATCCTCAGGCTTACTACCAGTCTTTGCAACATTATAAACCTCTTATTTTAATCTAATACTCTCCCTAACTTCCTTAGTAAGCATCGATGGATCTTTCTTACAACAGCAAAATACTACAGATTCTGGAAATCTGAAACAAGAACAGAAAATGCTGGAAATACTCAACGGGTCAGACAGCATCTGTGGAGAGAAAAGCAGATCGATGACCTTTCATCAGAACTGGCAAAGGTCAGAAATGTAATATGTTTTGAGCAAGTGAAAGTGGGGAGGAAGGGGGAAGAAGAACAAAAGGGAAGGTCTGTGATAAGGTCAAGGAGACACTAAATGACAAAAGGTTTTATGATACAAAGCCAAGTAAAGAAACAAAAGCTGTGTCTAGATGGCAGAATAGCAGTCATCCGAACACAAAGTAAAGGGGATAGGAAAGAAATGGGAGGGGGGGACAGGGCGTGGGGAGAGCAGCAAAAAAAAAAACAAGAAAAGCCTATTACATTTCTAACCTTTGCCAGTTCTGATGAAAGGTCATCAATCTGAAATATTAACTCTGCTTTTCTCTCCACAGATCCTGCCTGGCCTGTTGAGTATTTCCAGAAATGTCTGTTTTTGTGATGGATCTTCCTTGTTGAGTTTTTGTTTTTTAATGGAAGTACTTCTGTTGAATTTTTTGGTTCTTTAAATGTTTCCCATTGTTTATTTACCACCATACCTTTTAGTCTGTCCAATCACCCTTAGCCAGCTCTCCCATCATAACTAAGTAATTGGCTTTGTTTAGGTTTAAGATTCATGTTTGGGTCTGGAATATGTCATTTGCAAATTTAATATGGAATTCAATTGTATTATGATCACTTTTTACTATGAGCTTATTAATTAAGCCTACCTCATTGCACAACGCTAGATCTAAAATAGCATTATCCCTAGTTGGTTCCACAATGTATTGTTCCAGGAAACTGTCGTAGAAGCATTCTACAAACTCATCTTCCAGACCACCTTGCCAATTTGATTGGTTCAGTCTATGTGTGCATGTCCAGCAGTGCCCTCCTGTATCCTGCCCCATCAAGATACTCATCTGAATCCTCTGTAGTAGAACTCATCTACAACCTTGCCCTCTGGTGAGCTGCCAAACAAACCACCTTTTCCCCTTAGAATGCTGCAGCCCACTCATGCCCAGTGACTCACCACATGCTGATCCCAATTCTATAATAGCTTCCAAGGTATGCACAGTGTTATGACCAAGGCAGGCGTAATACACTATTAATTCAGTCCCACTAATCCACAGGTCACAGCATATTAGTAAAGTTTCCCACCTACTGGAAAATAGCCAAAATTAAACACTTTATTTATCCCCAGAATAAAGCACACTAAACCAGATTTCTTCAAACAACAACAAAATTAACTATTTATTAATAAGCTACATTTTTAATGATAATGAGATAAATCTATATATATTAAAAGATTTTATAACTTCTTATTCTTCCTAACCCTCATGCACACACACATACATTCAAAAAGCAACAGTTAACCGGATTCAAAAGGATGTTTTGAGTTGTAATGGTTTCTTAGGAATAATAAAATAATTAGTTGTCACAATCTGGTAGGATATTTCTGGATCGGTGAGGTGTCCCAGAGTCGAATAGTTGGATGCCACTCGATGTCTCTCCAGGTGAGTTGATAAACAGTCTGTGATGGGTAGGCATTCAAGGTAATTTGTCTGCAGCAGGCATCACACAGCTCTTTCAGCAAAAGGTGCAGCAACAGGTCTACTTAAATTTTAAAGTAGCAGTCTAACAGTAGAAGCTTTTTTGAGATTTCAGGATCTCCTCAAAACACAACAGGCAACAAGACTCACTCTTGAGGCAGGGATTCTTGAGACTGGAGGAAACAGCAATTTGCCACACCCGAAACATGAGGCTTCCTTTCTCCAAAGCAGTACTCCTCCACAGAGTGTAGCAACTCTTCTTTTCCTGGGTCTTTTCGCTCTCTTCAGGCAGGTCAAAACCACACCTTAAATGTAGTATTTCCTTCGAAGAGATGCAAGGGTTAATTTTCAGAGAGAGTAGATCTTTTCTTTGGTCTGCAAACACAAGTCCCAGCTCACTGCTAGCTGCTCTCAGCTCCCTGGTCTGTTTCTTTCTGCAAAACCAAAACTAAAAGCTTTCAACATCCAAGTCACAAGATAGTTGTAAATCTTCCTGTTGCTTGGATACAAATTTTACAGCCTGTACATTTCAAACACGAAGTCAGCAGTCAGTGTTCACAGAAAGTCCTTTTTTCTCAACTCTGAAAGGCACACAGAGCTCTTAGTTTTTAAAAAGAAACAAAAACTCTTGTGACACCTCCGCTCTTGGCGAAATGAAATGTCATTCTTCAATGCATTTCTTTACAATGTAAAACAAGTATTGAAAAAAATATTTTTAACATATTTTGGCATTCATGCCTCCATTCACTCTACTGGTAGTTAACACAATTTTTCTTGGTACTATTGTTACTCATGTATCTCAACAAGGTTAAATTCGCCACAAAGCATTGGTGATAACATTATTTTTTCTTGAAAGGTGTACAATCTTCAAGAGATAAGGCTGTAATGATAAACTCCATCAAAATATTCTGGCATTTCGGTTTTTCCACAAAGGTTGTTCCCATCAGCCAATTGCAATCTTCCAAACATAGTCTCCCAATTGTTTCATGTTTTCCTTCCAAGTGTCTCTTTCGACCAGTACCTCCTCAAAACCCCATATTTAACATAATAGCCTACTAGAATTCCTTTTGCCTCAGCTTCAGTCAGAGCCGACTGTGCTATTCTATGTAACTCTGGATCATGTTGCTGTGCTGCAATTATAGAAGATTTGTTAAACATCTCATTTGGATTATCTAAATCCCCCAAGGAAAGCTGCAGATACTCGCTATCTGTTTGTGGTACTAATTTTACCTCCAACAATGGTACTTGTTTAGCCATTGATCAGGTTACTACACACGCAGGAAATATTCCCGGAACTTGTTCCTGTAATTGTTCTGTTTCTTTAACTTCACTTGGTTTTTCTGTGACTACTGGAGAAACTGATACTCTTGCTCTGTCCAAATCATTCCCTAGGAATAGGTCAATTGCCTCCCCTGGAAAACCATGGACAACTCCTACAGTTACCATCCAGATATCAAGTCACACCCTAGGTGCACTCTATATAAAGGTACGAGTATATACTCCCTGCCAATATCATTAAATAAAACTTTAGTATTCAGTGTGCTCTCTGGTGGAAATGTTATACCTTTCCCCAGCAAAAGAGTTTGAGTTGCTCCTGTATCCCTAAGTATAACAGTACATTTGCTTGCCTCACTTGAGGGATATGGAGTTACTATTCCCTTTGACAATCCCTTTCATGAGAATGGTTCCGGGGATGAGGAATTTCAGTTATGAAGATAGATTGGAGAAGTTAGGACTGTTTTCCTTGGAGAAGAGAAGGCTGAGAGGTGATTTAATAGAGGTATTCAAAATCATGAGGGGTCTGGATAGAGTAGATAGAAACTGTTCACACTTGTGAAAGGATTGAAAATGAAAGGGCACAGATTTAAAGTATTTGATAAGAGAAGCAAAAGTGACGAGGAAAAACTTTTTCACGCAGCAAGTGGTTAAGGTTTGGAATGCGCTGCCTCAGAACGTGGTGGAGGCAGGTTCAATTGAAGCATTCAAAAGGGAATTAGTTATATGAAAAGGAGGAATGTGCAAGGTTATGGGGAGAAGGCAGGGGAATGGAACTGAGGGAATTGCTCTTTCAGAGAGCTGGTGCAGACATGATGGGCCGAATAGCCTCCTTCTGCACTGTAATAATGCTGTGATTCTGAGACAAGAACTTATTATAACTTTCAGGTATCTTATTCTTAATATCTACTCACTTTAGTTTTTGTGCCTGTTTTTGCAGCTGCTGTTATAGCTACAGCCTGGTCTGCTGTACTCTCAGACATTAGGATACCGATGCTTCAGGCGGGATAGAGAGGGAGGTAAAAGGGGTGGAGGAGTTGCATTACTGGTCAAAGAGGATATCACAGCTGTGCTGAAGGAGGTGGATAGCAAGAAGCTTTTTCCCAGAGTGGGGGATTCAATTACAAGGGGACACGAGTTCAAAGTGAAAGGGGAAAAGTTTAGGGGGGATATGTGTGGAAAGTTCTTTACGCAGAGGGTGGTGGGTGCATGGAACGCATTGCCAGCGGAGGTGGTAGACGCGGGCACGATAGCGTCTTTTAAGATGTATCTAGACAGATACATGAATGGGCAGGAAGTAAAGAGATACAGACCCTTAGAAAATAGGCGACATGTTTAGATAGAGGATTTGGATCGGCGTAGGCTTGGAGGGCCGAAGGGCCTGTTCCTGTGCTGTAATTTTCTTTGTTCTTTGTCAGAGCCTTTTTCTCTGCATTAGCTTTGTGTACCCCAACAAGTCCCTCGCAACTTCCAGCATTCTGAATGAAGATGTCCCACCTTTTGGCAATGATAACACTCCAGCTTGTGGACCTCAATTCTACTCTCAGCATCTTCCTTTCTGGCCTGAGGAGGTGATCCTGGGGCATTCCCAGCTGTTCCTTCTTGTCCCTGACTACTTGCCTTCCTTTCACTCTCCCACTTTCTAACCTTCTTGGGTTTGTGGGGGTGACGGTCAAAAGATTTTGGCTTATTCACAAGCTGAAATCATCAGTTTGTCTGGCTTTTTAAAACTTTCAGGTTATCTATATGAATTCTCACTACTGGAGGGATTGAATTTTTAAACTCTTCCAAGAGAATCAGTTCTCTAAGATTCTCATACATGGCTTCCATATTTAGTGCCCGTATCCAATGATCAAAATTAATTTGCTTTACCCTCTCAAATTCTACCTATGTCTGCCCAGTCAAGCTCTGTAAGTTCCGAAAATTCTGACAGTAAACTTCAGGGACTAACTCATATGCAGCGAGAATAGCCTTTTTTGCTATCACATAATCTGCAGAAGCCTCTTCAGGAAGCATAGCATAAACTTCATGAGCTCTGCCTATCAACCTGCTTTGCATAAGCAGTGTCCAGCTTTCCTTCGGCCATTTCACCTGTTTGGCTATTTTTTGAAAAGAAATGAAAAATGCCTCTACGTCCCTTTCCTCAAACTTTAGAAAGAGCTTGTATAAATTTAAACAACTTTTCGCTTGGTCCTGGGCTGGATTCAGATTCTTCCTGACCAGAATTTTCCCTGGAGTCAAGACTACCCCTTTGTCTTAGTTCCATTCTTTTACTTTGAATTCCCTTGCTTCTCTTTCACTTTCTCTCTGAAATGCTCTCTCTCCTTTCCTCTTTTTCCAATTCAAGTTTTCTTATTTCTTTTTCAGCCTCACGTTTTTTCATTTCTAACTGAATTTTAACCAATTCAACTGCATCACTCTCTGACTTGATATCTTCTTGTTCCTCTTCTAATTTTAAATGTTGCGCTATTTCATCAATTATCTCTTTTTTTAGCACCCGATTTCAATTCCAACCCCAATTGTGCTACCAACTCTTTCAATTTAACCTTGGTTAAAGTTTTCAAGTCACTGATACAAAAACAAAAACTCTTGAGACAACAGTGCCAATATCTGAGCTGATGGCTGTGAGTGTCTGATCAAGTGACAGGGCCTCTTCATTAGTACTGTGCTGTTGCTTTCCCTTTTTCTCCTTAGGCTGCTGTGGCTGGTCAGGCTGCAGTTCCTGGGTGCCTGATAGCAGAAAATCTGAATTGGAAAGTTGGTGTGAGGGAAGGGGGTCAGGTGGGAAGCAAGAGATTCATGGTCACACGATCAGCAGCTTGCTCATTATGCCAGATCCCAGCATGAGGGTGAGCTGGGAGTTGAGAAGGGGCATTCTCAATTTTCTCAGTGACACTGGATGCCATGGGCTCTGTCACAACCAGCCCCATGATGCAAAGAACCATCTCCTCCATAGGGATCAGGAGATACAGGGATCCTTATCCCCTGCTGGTTCTGCTCTTCTCTCTTCTGGTCCTGAAAGAGAGAGGGCAGGACATCAGTGATTTGTAGCACTGTGTTTGGATGATGTGTTTGCCACAGTTGCATAGCTAGAGGTATGTGGAGGCCGAAAATGTAGCTGTGAGGGTGAGGTGAATCTTAGCCATACGTTCTGAGTGGCAGAGAATGCTGATGGGTGAGTGATGGGGATGTGCTGCATTGAGCAGCATGTGAGGTTGATGGTGTATTGAGTAGGAGATGCCCTGTGAAGATGCATTCACTAACCTTGGCCACCCACATGAGGCCATTAGTTTTCTTATGGTACTGTTGCCAGGTCCTGGGGACCAGATGCCACTAATTGACCTCCCTGGCTCCTGCTCCCATTCCTTTCTGAATGTGGTCCTTGAGGGCCCCCTGACTCCCTATGGAACAGTGGTGTCATTGCTCTTACCCAGCTCCGAATGTCTCCAGCACCACCTCTAGCACTGCATTCATCACTATGGAACCTTCTCTCTGCTCTGGTGTTCCATTTTCCATGTTTTAACTTGCAGCAATATTATTGAGTGTAGTTTCCCTTTAAGAGAGACAGACTGCCTTTAGGAATAGAAGTCTGGGTGCACCGCGTGCTCTCAGCAGAACGCTGTTCAGCCCCCTGCTGAACAGAGAGGCAGCTGGCAGTGCGCTAGACACTCAGCCCTACACTACAATCATGGTAATGAGGTGAGAGCATCAAATTTACATACTGCCCGCCTCCAACTGAACCAGCATGAATTGCAGAACCCGCACCTGAGAAATGGGGTAAGCCAATTTTTTATCCCTCAATATTCCTGGCTATAAGTATTAAGGAAAGATAGGGAAGGAAATAAAGGAGTTAGGGTGTGGCAGCTGACAGTTTTGATTAAAGAAATTATGATAGAACTGGTCATTGGGGGGGTGGAAAAGGGGTTGAAACTTCTATTACATTTTTTATTTAAAATTTATAATGCCCATAATGTTAAAAATTCAAATTTAATGGAAGGGCTCGAAGCCCTTTAAAAATGGCCCCGGACACCATTGCCGGGGAGGGAGCACCTGCCCCCTGCACGTCATCAGAGGGGACAGTCCGCTCTGGCCATTTAAACAAGCCGCCGCGGTGAGCTGGTAAAATTCAACCTCATATCAACTGCACTATCTTCACTAACTGTTACTTCTTCAAAAAATTCAATCAAGTTAGTAAGACAAGATCTTCCCTTAACAAATCCATGCTGAATATCCTTGATTAATCCATGCCCTTCTAAGTGAGTTTATCCTGTCCCTCAGAATTTATTCCAATAACTTTCCCTTTACTGAGGTTAGACTGACTGGCCTGTAATTATTCGGTCTATTGCTCACTCCCTTTTAGGAACATAGGAGCAGGAGTAGGCCATTCAGCCCATCGAGCTTGCTCCGCTATTAAATACAATCATGGCTGATCATCCACTTCAATGCCTTTTTCCCACACTATCCCTATATCCCCTTATGTCATTGGTATTCAGAAATCTGTCAATCTCTGCTTTAAACATAATCAGTGACTGAGCATCCACAGCCCTCTGGGGTAGAGAATTCCAAAGATTCACAACCCTCTGAGTAAAGAAATTTCTCCTCATCTCTGTCCTAAGTGGCTTCCCCCTTATTTTGAAATTGTGTCCCCTGGTTCTGGACTCCCCAACCAGGGGAAACATCTTACCAGCATCTACCCTGTCTATCCCTTTAAGTATTTTGTAGGTTTCAATGAGATCACCTCTCATTCTTAAAAACAGTAGAGAATACAGGCCCAGTTTCCCCAATCTCTCTTCATAGGACAGTCCCACCATCCCGGGAACAAGTCTGGTGAATCTTCGTTGCTCTCCCTCTATGGCAATAATATCTTTCCTAGGTAAGGGGACCGAAACTGCACACAGTACTCCAGGTGTGGTCTAACCAAGGTTCTATACAATTGAAGCAAGACTTCACTACTCCTGTACTCAAATCATCTTGCAATAAAGGCTAACATAACATTAACCTTCTTAATTGCTTGCTGCACCTGCCTGTTAGCTTTCAGTGACATATTGAAAAGGGCACCCAGGTCCCTTTGGACATCTACACTTTCTAATCTCTTACCATTTAAGAAATACTCTGCACATCTATTCCTCCTAATAAAATGGATAACCTCACATTTTTCCACATTATGTTCCAACTGCCACATTCTTTCCCGCTCACTAAGTCTGTCCAAATCCCCTTGAAGCCACTTTGCATCTTCCTCACAACGTACATTCCCACCTGGTTTTATATCATGTGCAAACGTGGAATTATAACATTTGGCCCCCACATCCAAATCATTGTTATATATTGTGAACAGCTGGGGCCCAAGTATTAATCCTTGCGGTACCCCACTAGTCACAGCCTGCCAATGCAAGAATGACTCGTTTATTCCTACTCTCTGTTTTCTGCCTGTTAACCAATTCTTAATCCATGCCAGTATATTTCCTCCTATCCCATGTGCTTTAATTTTACTAACCAACCTCCTGTGTGGGACTTTTTCAAAAACCTTTTGAAAATCCAAGTATATTACATCCATAGACTCCCCTTTATCAATTCTGTTCTGTATCAATTTTGGTCGGCACAGACTCGGTGGGCCGAAGGGCCTGTTTCAGTGCTGTATCTCTAAATAAATAAAACATCCTCAAAAAACTCCAACATGTTCGTCAACCATGATTTCTCATTCATAAATCCATGTTGACTTTGCCCAGTCAGATCATTATTATCCAAGTGTCCATTTATCACATCCTTTAGAATAGATTCTAACATTTTCCCTACTACTGATATAAGGCTAACAGGTCTGTAGTTCCCTGTTTTCTCTCTCCCTCCCTTCTTAAATAGTGGGGTGACATTTGCTACCTTCCAATCTGCAGACGTTTTCCAGAATCTATAGAATTTTGGAATTCAATGCATCCATTATCTTAACAGCTACCTCTTTCAACACTCTGGGATGTAGAATGCCAGGTCCTGGGGACTTATCAACCTTAGGCCCCATTAATTTCTCCAATAGAACCTTCTTACTAATACGAATTTCCTTCAATTATTCATTCCCCCAATCCCTTGGATGTCTAATTCTGGCAGATTTCTTGCATCTTCCTCAGTGAAGACAGACACAAAGCAATCATTTAGCTTTTCTGCCATTTCTCAATTCCCCGTTATAAATTGAGGGTGGAAGGTTATTGGGGGTAGGTGGAAATGTGGAGTAATCAGTTCAGCCATGAACTTATTGAATGGCGGAGCAGGCTCGAAGGGCCAGGTGGCCTACTCCTGGTCATCTTTCCATATGTTCTCCTGACTCTGCCTGTAACGGACCCACATTTGTCTTAGCCAAATGTTTCCTTTTTACGTACCTATAGAAGCTTTTACAGTCCATTTTTATGTTTTTTGCCAGTTTACATTCATATTCTGTTCTCCCTTTCTTTATCTAATCTAAAATCTTTATCAGTTTCTTGGTTCTCCTTTGCTGTATTCTAAAATCCTCTCAATCCTCAGGTTTACGACTATTTCTGGCAACTTTATTGGCCTTTTCTTTTAATCTTATACAATCCTTAACTTGCTTTGTTAGCCATGGTTGACTACCTTTACATTTGGGGTTTTTGTGCCTTGAAGGAATATATAGTTGCTGTAAACTATGTAATTATTCTTGGAAGACTATCCATTGTCTATACACTGTCAAACCTTTTAATGTATTTTCCCAATCCACTTCAGCCAATTTGCTCTTCATACTTTCATAATTTCCTATATTCAAATTTAACACCCTGGCTTCAGATTGAATTACCTCACTTTCAAACATAATGTAAAATTCTATCATATTACGGTCACTCATCCCTGAAGGTTCTTTTACAACAAGATTATTAATTAGCCCTTTCTCATTACATAATGCTAGATCTAAAATACCCTGTTCTCTAGTTGGTTTCTCAACATACTGCTCTAGAAAACCATCCCTAACACACTCCGGAAACTTGTCCTCCACAGCATTTGGTGCTCATCAGGTTTCCCCAGTCTATGTGCAGATTGAAGTCACCCATGATTACTGTATTACCCATGCTACATGCTTCTCTAATCTCCTGATTAACAACATGCCCCACACTACCACTACTGTTTGGTGGCCCAAAAACAACTCTTAACAATGTTTTCTGCCCCTTGCTGTTTCTTAGCTCCACCCAAACAGATTCCACATTTTGTTCTTCCGATATGAGATCCTCCCTTACTAATGTACTGATCCTATTCCTTATTATCAGTGCAACACAACCTCCTTTTCCCTTTTTGCTATCCTTCCTAAATGTTGAATATCCTTGAATATTAATTTCCCAGTCTTGGTCACCCTGTAGCCACATTTCGGTTATGGCAATTAGATCATACCCATTTACCTCTAGTTTTTCCTTTAAATCATCTACCTTGTTGCAAGCTGCAAATTCAGGTAGAGTATCCTTAACCTTGTTGTCTTTATATTATTCTGCATTCTAAATGCTGTTGATGCTCGCCTTTGTTTCACCTGCCTTCCAATGTCACTTGCTACTTTATTGCCTCCTGTTACCAGCTTTACTTCTGTCCAATTTGAGTTACCCCTCAGGTTCTCAGGTGGAGAATAGCCAATGTTGTTCCTTTGTTTAAGAAGGGTAGCAAGGATAATCCAGGAAATTATAGGCCAATGAGCCTTACGTCAGTGGTAGGGAAATTATTGGAAATGATTCTTCGGGACAGGATTTACTCCCATTTGGAAACAAATGAACTTATTAGTGAGAGGCAGCATGGTTTTGTGAAGGGGAGGTCGTGTCTCACTAATTTGATTGAGTTTTTTGAGGAAGTGACGAAGATGATTGATGAAGGAAGGACAGTGGATGTTATCGACATGGACTTCAGTAAAGCCTTTGACAAGGTCCCGCATGGCAGATTGATACAAAAGATGAAGTCACACGGGATCAGAGGTGAGCTGCCAAGATGGATACAGAACTGGCTCAGTCAAAGAAGACACAGGGTATCAGTGGAAGGTGCTTTTCTGAATGGAGGGCTGTGACTAGTGGTGTTCCGCAGGGATCAGTGCTGGGACCTTTGCTGTTTGTAGTATATATAAATGATTTGGAGGAAAATGTAGCTGGTCTGATTAGTACGTTTGCGGACAACACAAAGGTTGGTGGAGTTGCGGATAGTGATGAGGATTGTCAGAGGATACAACAGGATATAGATTGGTTGGAGACTTGGGCGTAGATTGGCAGATGGAATTTAAACCGGACAAATGTGAGGTAATGCATTTTGGAAGGTCGAATACAGGTGGGAAGTATACAGTAAATGGCAGAACCCTTAGGAGTATTGACAGGCAGAGAGATCTGGGCGTACAGGTCCACAGATCACTGAAAGTGGCAACGCAGGTGGATAAGGCAGTCAATAAGGCATACGGCATGATTGCCTTCATCGGTCGGGGCATAGAGTATAAAAATTGGCAAGTCATGCTGCAGCTGTACAGAACCTTAGTTAGGCCACATTTGGAATATTGCGTGCAATTCTGGTCGCCACACTACCAGAAGGATGTGGAGGCTCTGGAGCGGGTACAGAAGAGGTTTACCAGGATGTTGCCTGGTCTGGTGGGTATTAGCAATGAGGAGAGGTTGGATAAACTCGGATTGTTTTCACTGGAACGACGGAGGTGGAGGGGCAACCTGATCGAGGTTTACAAAGTTATGAGTGGCATGGATAGAGTGGATAGTCAGAAGCTTTTTCCCAGGGTGGAAGAGTCAGTTACTAGGGGACATAGGTTTAAGGTGCGAGGGGCAAAGTTTAGAGGGGATGTGCGAGGCAAGTTCTTTACACAGAGGGTGGCGAGTGCCTGGAACTTGCTGCCGGGGGAGGTGGTGGAAGCAGGTGCGACAGCGACGTTTAAGAGGCAAAATGACAAATACATGAATAGGATGGGAATAGAGGGATTCGGACCCCGGAATTGCAGAAGGTTTTAGTTTGACAGGCATCAAGATCGGAGCAGGCTTGGAGGGCCGAATACCCGGTTCCTATGCTATACTGTGCTTTTTTCTTTGTTCTTTGCGTCCATGCCGACCAGGGCCCTGGGGAGTGTTCTTGAGCAGAGAGACCTTGGGGTGCATAGTTCCCTGAAAGTGGCAACACAGGTAGACAGGGTGGTGAAGAAGGCATATGGCATGCTTGCCTTCATCGGCCGAGGCATTGAGTACAAGAGTTGGGACGTCATGTTACAGTTGTACATAACGTTGATTAGGCCGCATTTGGAGTACTGTGTGCAGTTCTGGTCGCCGCACTACAGGAAAGATGTGATTAAGCTAGAGAGGGTGTAGAAAAGATTCACAAGGATGTTGCCTGGTTTGGAGGGCTTGAGTTATAAAGAGAGATTGGATATGCTGGGTCTGTTTTCGCTGGAGCGAAGGAGGCTGAGAGGGGACATGATAGAGGTATATAAAATTATGGGAGGCATAGAACATAGAACATTACAGCGCAGTACAGGCCCTTCAGCCCTCGATGTTGTGCCGACCTGTGAAACCATCTGACCTACACTATTCCATTTTCATCCATATGTCCATCCAATGACCACTTAAATGCCCTTAAAGTTGGCGAGTCTACTACTGTTGCAGGCAGGGCGTTCCACGCCCCTACTACTCTCTGTGTAAAGAAACTACCTCTGACATCGGTCCTATATCTATCACCCCTCAACTTAAAGCTATGTCCCCTCGTGTTTGCCATCACCATCCGAGGAAAAAGGCTCTCACTATCCAACCTGTCCAGCCCTCTGATTATCTTATATGTCTCTATTAAGTCACCTCTTCTCCTCCTTCTCTCTAACGAAAACAACCTCAAGTCCCTCAGCCTTTCCTCGTAAGACCTTCCCTCCATACCAGGCAACATCCTAGTAAATCTCCTCTGCACCTTTTCCAAAGCTTCCACATCCTTCCTATAATGCGGTGACCAGAACTGCACGCAATACTCCAGGTGCGGCCGCACCAGAGTTCTGTACAGCTGCAGCATGACCTCGTGGCTCCTAAACTCGATCCCCCTACTAATAAAAGCTAACACACCATATGCCTTCTTAACAGCTCTATTAACCTGGGTGGCAACTTTCAGGGATTTATGTACCTGGACACCAAGATCTCTCTGCTCATCTACACTACCAAGAATCTTCCCATTAGCCCAGTATTCTGCAATCCTGTTACTCCTTCCGCTGTGAATCACCTCACACTTTTCCGCATTAAACTCCATTTGCCATCTCTCAGCCCAGCTCTGCAGCCTATCTATGTCCCTCTGTAACCGACAACATCCTTCGGCACTATCCACAACTCCACCGACCTTCGTGTCATCCGCAAATTTACTAACCCACCCTTCTACACCCTCATCCAGGTCATTTATAAAAATGACAAACAGCAGTGGCCCCAAAACAGATCCTTGCGGTACACCACTAGAAACTATACTCCAGGATGAACATTTACCATCAACCATCACCCTCTGTCTTCTTTCAGCTAGCCAATTTCTGATCCAAAGCACTAATTCACCTTCAATCCCATACTTCTGTATTTTCTGCAATAGCCTACCGTGGGGAACTTTATCAAACGCCTTACTGAAATCCATATACACCACATCCACGGCTTTACCCTCATCCACCTGTTTGGTCACCTTGTCAAAAAACTCAATAAGGTTTGTGAGGCAAGACCTACCCTTCACAAAACCGTGCTGACTATCTCTAATGAACTTATTCTTTTCAAGATGAATATAAATCCTATCTCTTATAACCTTTTCCAACATTTTACCCACAACCGAAGTAAGGCTCACAGGTCTATAATTACCAGGGCTGTCTCTACTCCCCTTCTTGAACAAGGGGACAACATTTGCTATCCTCCAGTCTTCCGGCACTATTCCTGTCGACAATGACGACATAAAAATCAAGGACAAAGGCTCTGCAATCTCCTCCCTGGCTTCCCAGAGAATCCTAGGATAAATCCCATCTGGCCCAGGGGACTTATCTATTTTCACACTTTCCAAAATTGCTAACACCTCCTCCTTGTGAACCTCAATCCCATCTAGCCTAGTAGTCTGTATCTCAGTATTCTCCTCGACAACATTTTCTTTCTCCACTGTAAATAGTGACGAAAAATATTCATTTAACACTTCCCCTATCTCCTCCGATTCCACACACAACTTCCCACTACCATCCTTGATTGGCCCTAACCTATCTCTAGTCATTCTTTTATTCCTGATATACCTATAGAAAGCCTTAGGGTTTTCTTTGATCCTATCCGCCAATGACTTCTCGTGTCCTCTCCTTGCTCTTCTTATCTCTCCCTTTAGATCCTTCCTGGCTAGCTTGTAACTCTCAAGCGCCCTAACTGAGCCTTCACGTCTCATCCTAACATAAGCCTTCTTCTTCCTCTTGACAAGCTCTTCAACTTCTTTAGTAAACCACGGCTCCCTCGCTCGACAACTTCCTCCCTGCCTGACAGGTACATACTTATCAAGGACACGCATTAGCTGCTCCTTGAATAAGCTCCACATTTCGATTGTGCCCATCCCCTGCAGTTTCCTTCCCCATCCTATGCATCCTAAATCTTGCCTAATCGCATCATAATTTCCTTTCCCCCAGCTATAATTCTTGCCCTGCTGTATATGCCTGTCCCTGCCCATCACTAAGGTAAACCTAACCGAATTGTGATCACTATCACCAAAGTGCTCACCAACTTCTAAATCTAACACCTGGCCGGGTTCATTACCCAGTACCAAATCCAATGTGGCATCGCCCCTGGTTGGCCTGTCTACATACTGTGTCAGAAAACCCTCCTGCACACACTGGACAAAAGCAGACCCATCTAAAGTACTCGAACTATAGTATTTCCAGTCAATATTTGGAAAGTTAAAGTCCCCCATAACCACTACCCTGTTACTCTCGCTCCTGTCAAGAATCATCTTTGCTATCCTTTCCTCTACATCTCTGGAACTATTTGGAGGTCTATAGAAAACTCCCAACAGGGTGACCTCTCCTCTCCTGTTTCTAACCTCGGCCCAGACTACCTCAGTCGACGAGTCCTCAAACGTCCTTTCTGCCGCTGTAATACTTTCCTTGATTAACAATGCCACACCCCCCCCTCTTTTACCCTCTTCTCTGTTCTTAGTGAAACATCTAAATCCCGGAACCCGCAACATCCATTCCTGTCCCTGCTCTACCCATGTCTCTGATAGGGTAGATAGGGTAGATAGCCAGAGTCTGTTTCCCATGGTAGGTGTGACTAAAAGTAAAGGGCATAGATTTAAGGTGAGAGGGAGGAGGTTTAAAGGGAATCAAAGGGGTAAATTTTTGTCACAAAAATAGTGGGGATCTGGAATGAGCTGCCAGAGGAGGTGGTGGAGGCAGGAACAGTAGCAACATTTGAGGCATCTGGACAGGTACTTGAATGAGCAAGGTATAGAGGGATATGGAATTAATGCAGGCAGGTGGGATTAGTATCGATAGGCATTATAGAGTCGTAGAGTCATACAGCATAGAAACAGGCCCTTCGGCCCACCGCGTCCATGCCGACCATAATGCCTATCGATACTAATCCCACCTGCCTGCATTAATTCCATATCCCTCTCTGCCTTGCTCATTCAAGTACCTGTCCAGATGCCTCAAATGTTGCTACTGTTCCTGCCTCCACCACCTCCTCTGGCAGCTCATTCCAGATACCCACTATTCTTTGTGTGAAAAATTTATCCCTTTGATCCCCTTTAAACCTCCTCCCTCTCACCTTAAATCTATGCCCTCTAGTTTTAGTCACCCCTACCATGGGAAACAGACTCTGGCTATCTACCCTATCTATGCCTCTCATAATTTTATATACCTCTATCATGTCCCCTCTCAGCCTCCTTTGCTCCAGCGAAAACAGACCCAGCCTATCCAATCTCTCTTTATAACTCAAGCCCTCCAAACCAGGCAACATCCTTGTGAATCTTTTCTGCACCCTCTCTAGCTTAATCACATCTTTCCTGCAGTGCAGCGACCAGAACTGCACACAGTACTCCAAATGCGGCCTAACCAACGTTATGTACAACTGTAACATGACGTCCCAACTCTTGCACTCAGTGCCTCGGCCGGTGAAGGCAAGCATGCCATACGCCTTCTTCACCACCCTGTCTACCTGTGTTGCCACTTTCAGGGAACTATGTACTTGCACCCCAAGGTCTCTCTGCTCATGAACACTCCCCAGGGCCCTACCATTCACTGTATATGTCCTGCCCTGGTTTAACTTCCGAAAATACATCACTTCACACTTGTCTGCATTAAATTCCATTTGCAACTCCCTTGCCCACTTTCCCAGTTGATCTGTATCCTGTTGTAACCTTAGACAACCTTCTTCACTGTCCACTATACCACCAATTTTGGTGTCATCTGCAAACTTATTAATCATGCCCCCTACATTCACATCCAAGTCATTAATATATATATGACAAATAACAGAGGGCCCAGCACCGATCCCTGCGGCACACCACTGGTCACCGGCCTCCAATCTGAAAAACAACCCTCTACTACCGCCCTCTGCCTCCTATTACCAAGCCAATTTTGTATCCAATTTTCTAGCTCACCTTGGATCCCATGTGTTTGAACCTTCTGGACCAGCCTACCATGCGGGACCTTGTCAAAGGCCTTGCTAAAGTCCATGCAGACAACGTCCACCGCCCTGCCTTTGTCAATCCTCTTAGTCACCTCCTCGAAATACTCAATCAAATTCGTGAGCCATGATTTCCCACGCACAAAGCCATGCTGACTATCCCTAATCAGACCATGCCTTTCCAGATGCATATAAATCCTGACTCTCAGAATCCCTTCCAATAACTTTCCCACCACTGATGTAAGGTTCACCGGCCTGTAGTTCCCTGGTTTATCCCTGCTGCCCTTCTTAAATAAAGGCACACCATTAGCTATCCTCCAGTCTTCCGGTACCTCACCCGTGGCGAATGATGATACTAAAATCTCTACCAAGGCCCCAGCAATCTCCTCCCTTGCTTCCCATAGCATCCTAGGAGACACCTGGTCAGGCCCTGGGGATTTATCCACCTTAATGCACTTCATAACCTCCAACATCTCCTCCTTTGTAATGTTGATATGCTCCAGGATATCGCTGTTCCCTCCCGTGAACTCACTAGCTTCCATGACCTTCTCCATGGTAAATACGGATGAGAAATATTCATTTAAGACCTCGCCCATTTCCCGTGGCTCCTCACATAGATTGCCATACTGATCCTTAAGGGGACCTACTCTCTCCCTAGCTACCCTTTTACTCTTAATATACTTATAGAATCTTTTAGGATTCTCCTTTATCTTATCTGCCAGGGAAATCTCATGGCCCCTTTTTGTCCTCCTAATTTCCTTCTTAAGTGTAGTCCTACATCGCTTATACTCCTCGAGGGACTCGCTCGATCCCAGCTGCCTATACCTGACATATGCCTCCTTCTTTGTCCTGACCAGACCCTCAATATCCCTCATCAACCAAGGTTCCCTGAACTTGCCAGCCTTGCCCTTCCATCTAACAGGAACATGCCGGCCCTGAACTCTTCCTATCTCACTTTTTAAAGCCTCTCACTTGCCAGACGTCCCTTTACCTGTAAACAGCCTCTCCCATTCAACTTTTGAGAGTTCCTGTCTGATGCCATCGAAATTAGCCTTCTCCCAATTTAGGACTTCAACCTGAGGACCAGTCCTATCCTTTTCCACAACTATCTTGAAGCTAATAGAGTTATGGTCACTGGTCCCAAAGTGCTCCCCCACTGACACATCAATCACCTGCCCAACCTCATTTCCAAAGAGGAGGTCGAGTGCAGCCCCTTCCCTAATAGGGCCATCCACATACTGCTTCAGAAAACTATCCTGGACACACTTAACAAATTCTTCCCCATCTGATCCCTTAGCACTAAGGCAGTCCCAGTCAATATTAGGGAAGTTAATATCACCTACTATTACAACCCTATAATTTCAACACCTATCTGTGATTTCCCTACATATATGCTCCTCCACTTTCCTCTGACTATTGGGGGGCCTATAGTATAATCCCATCAAAGTGACCACCCCTTTCTTATTTCTAAGTTCTACCCACATGGCCTCGCTGGACATTTCCCCCGGATATCCTCTCTAAGTACTGCCGTGATGTCCTCCCTAATCGGTAGTGCAACTCCCCCTCCTCTCTTACCTCCACCTCTGTCACGCCGGAAAGATCGGTAGCCCGGAACATTGAGCTGCCAGTCCTGCCCATCCCTCAACCACGTTTCCGTAATAGCTATAATATGACAATCCCATGTACTGATCCATGCTCTGAGTTCATCTGCCTTACCTGTAAGGCTTCTTGCATTAAAGTAAATGCAGTTTAGCCTACCAGACCTTCCATGCTCCCTGTCCTGCCCCTGCCCGGCCTGCCTACTGGACCTGTTTGCTTTAACCTCTACATTTGCCTCAACTATCTCATCTGAGACACTACTACTTTGGGTCCCACCCCCCCTGCAAGTCTAGTTTAAACCCTCCCGAGTAGTCCTAGCAAACCTCCCCGCAAGGATATTGGTCCCCCGCCAATTTAGATGCAACCCATCCTTCTTGTACAGGTCACCTCTGCACCAGAAGAGATCCCAAAGATCCAAGTAGCTGAAGCCCTCCTGCCTACACCAGCTGTTCGGCCACGCATTCATTTGCCTAATCCTCCTATTCCTACCCTCACTAGCACGTGGCACAGGGAGTAACCCTGAGATTATAACCCTTGAGGTCCTGCTTTTTAACCTTCTGCCTAACTCCCTATATGCACTTTGCAGGACCTCATCTCTTTTCCTGCCTATGTCGTTAGTACCAATATGGACCACGACCTCTGGCTGCTCTCCCTCCCCTTTCAGAATGTCCTGCAGCCGCTCTGAGACATCCTTGACCCTATCACCAGGGAGGCAACATACCATCCTGGAGTTTCGTTTGTGGCCACAAAAATGCCTATCTGCACCTCTTATGATAGAATCCCCTATCGCTGTAGCTCTTTAAACCCTTTTCCTCCCCTGCTGTGCAGCAGAGCCCTCCGTGGTGCCACGAACTTGGCTGTTGCTGCTTTCCCCTGGGAGGTCATCCCCCCAAACAGTATCCAAAGTGGTATACCTGTTTGAGAGGGGGATGGCCACAGGGGACTTCTGCACTACCTGCCTGCGCATACTACTCCGTCTGGTGGTCACCCATCTCTTTTCTGCCTGTGCAGCCATCACCAGCGGTGTGACCACCTCACTAAATGTGCTATCCACGACTTCCTCAGCATCGCGGATGCTCCACAGTGAATCCACCCGCAGCTCCAGCTCTGTAATGCGGGTAGCCAGTAGCTGCAGCTGGATACACTTCCAGCACACATGGTCATCAGGGACAGTGGCTGAGCTCTCCTGCCATGACTTACCCTTAGCTTAATTAGTTACTCCCTTAATTAAAAAATACTAATTATACTAGGGACCTTGTTCTACCTACTCCAATCTCAAGTCCTTAAAAAAAAACACTTTAGTCGGACTCACCTTATCACCAGAGGTTTCATTTTCAACAAAAAAAAACTTACTCCTTATGTTTTTAAGATATTCTAACAGCTGCTACTCACCAACCAATCACCTTGCAGCTCTCCTGTGATGTCACTGTTGGCTTTTTTTTCCGAAACTCAGGCCACTGTCGCTGCTCTTTTTAAACACCGCTGGTCTCACTCAGTCTCCTTCTTTCCCGCTGTCGCTGCACTTTTTAAACACTGCTGGTCTCACTCAGTCTCCTGAGTGACTAACCAACCAATCACCTTGCAGCTTTCCTGTGATGTCACGATTCACTTTGTTTTCAGACTCGGTGTGCCTGAACTCCTTTCCGCTCCTCTCCCAGACGATATGTGCTCTAGTTATCGGCTCCCTGCTCCATGTTCTTCCCGCAGGTCTGCTCCTCTCCCAGACGGTCTTCAGCCAATTCAATTCACTCTGCATGATATCAAGAAATGACTAAAGGCACTGGATACTGCAAAGGCTATGGGCCCTGACAACATTCTGCCTATAGTACCGAAGACCTGTGCTCCAGAACTTGCTGCACCCCTAGAGAAGAGGTTAGTGTGCAAAATTAAAGCACATGGGATTGGGGGTAATATACTGGCATGGATTGAGAATTGGTTGACAGACAGGAAACAGAGAGGAGGAATAAACGGGTCTTTTTCCGGGTGGCAAGCAGTGACTAGTGGGGTACTGCAGGGATCAGTGCTTGGGCCCCTGATATTCACAATATGTTAATGACGTGGGTGAGGGAACCAAATACAAGAAGAGCAAATCAATGGAAGCATTAGTGGAGTACAGAAAGTGTAGGATGGAGCTTAAGAAAGCAATTAGGAGAGCAAAGAGGGGATATGAGAAAGCTCTGGCTGGTAAAAGTCGGGAAAATCCCAAGATATTCTATAAGTATATCAATGGGAAGAGGATAACCAGGGAAAGAGTAGGACCCATTAGGGACCAAGGGGGAAATTTGTGGGTGGAGCCAGAGGACATCGGTAGGGTGTTGAACGAATACTTTACATCTGTCTTCACCCAAGAGAAAGAGGATGTAGATATGGAACTTAGAGAGAGAGACTGTGAGGTTCTTGAGCAAATTGTCACAGGGAGTGACAAGGTATTGGAGGTTTTGGAAGGCTTAAAAGTGTACAAATCTCCAGGTCCGGATGATTTGTGTCCCAGGATGCTGTGGGAGGCGAGGGTGGAGATTGCAGGGGCTCTGACCCTAATTTTTAATTCCTCTCTGGTCAAGGGGGAGGTGCCAGAGGACTGGAGAACAGCTAATGTGGTCCCACTATTTAAGAAAGGTTGTAGAGATAAGCCAGGGAACTACAGACCAGTGAGTCTCACATCAATGGTAGGGAAACTATTGGAGAAAATTCTGAAGGAGAGAATCTATCACCACTTGGAGAGGCAAAATTTGATTAGGAATAGTCAGCATGGTTTTATCAGAAGGAGGTAATGCCTAACAAATTTGATTGAATTTTTTGAGCATGTGACCAGGTGTGTAGATGAGGGTAGTGCAGTTGATGTAGTTTACATGAACTTCAGCAAATCCTTTGACAAGGTCCCACATGGGAGACTTATCAAGAAAGCAAATGCACATGGGATACAAGGTAACTTGATAAGGTGGATTCAAAATTGGCTTAGCTGTAGGAGAGAGAGTGATGACAGACGGCTGTTTTAGTGACTGGAAGCCAGTGTCCAGTGGCATACCACAGGGATCTGTGCTGGGTCCCCTATTGTTTGTCATTTATATAAACGACATAGATGACTATGTGGGGGGCTAGGATCAGTACGTTCGCAGATGACACAAAGATTGGCCGAGTGATTAACAGTGAGGTGGAGTGTCTTAGGGTACAGGAAGATATAGACGGGATGGTCAAATGGGCAGAAACGTGGCAGATGGAATTTAATGCTGAAAAGTGAGAGGTGATACACTTTGGAAGCAGTAATGTGACACGGAAGTATTCAATGAATGGCCTGACACTGGGAAGTTCCGAGGAACAAAGGGACCTTGGTGTGTTTGTCCATAGATCTCTGAAGGCAGAAGGGCAGGTTAATAGGGTGGTGAAAAAGGCATATGGGACACTTGCCTTTATCAATCGAGGCATAGATTACAAAAGCAGGGAGGTCATGTTGGAGTTGTACAGAACTTTGGTAAGGCCACAGCTGGAGTACTGTGTGCAATTCTGGTCGCCACATTATAGGAAGAATGTGATTGCATTGGAGGGGGTGCAGAGGCGATTCACCAGGATGTTGCCTGGGATGGAACATTTAAGCTATGAAGAGAGGTTGGATAGGCTTGGGTTGTTTTCACTGGAGCAGAGAAGACTGAGGGGTGACCTGATCGAGGTGTATAAGATTATGAGGGGCATGGACAGGGTGGATAGGGAGCAGCTGTTCCCCTTAGTTGAAGGGTCAGTTACAAGGTGGTCACAAGTTTAAGGTGAGGGGAGGGAGGTTTAAGGGGGATTTGAGGAAGAACTTTTTTACCCAGAGGGTGGTGACGGTCTGGAATGCCCTGCCTGGAAGGGTGGTAGTGGCAGGTTGCCTCACATCCTTTAAATACTCCCTGGATGAGCACTTGGCACGTCATAACATTCAAGGCTATGGGCTAAGTGCTGGCAAATGGGATTAGGTAGACAGGGCAGGTGTTTTAATGCATTGGTGCAGACTCGATGGGCTGAAGGGCCTCTTCTGCACTGTATTATTCTGTGATTCTGTGAAATGTAACATTTCCAAGTTTGAAGATGACAGAAAGCTGGGGGGGGGGGGGGTGTGGAATGTGAGCTGTGACGAGGATGCAAATAGGCTCCAATGTGATTTGGACAATTTGGGTGAGTGGGCAAATGCATGGCATTGCAGTATAATGTGGATAATTGTGAGGTTATCCACTTTGGTTGTAAAAACAGAAAGGCAGATTATTGTCTGAATGGTGATAGATTGGGAAAGGAGGAGGTGCAATGGGACCTGGGTGGCCTTGTACCAGTCGCTGAAAGCAAGCATTCAGATGCAGCAAGCAGTTAGGAAGGCGAATGGTATGTTGGCCTTCATTGCAAGAGAATTTGAGTACAGGAGCAAGGATGTCTTACTGCAGTTATGCAGGGCCTTGGTGAGACCACATCTCACCAAGTATTGTGTGCAGTTTTGATGAAGGAAGGATGTTCTTGTCATGGAGGAAGTGCAAAGAAGATTTACTAGGCTGATTCCTGGGATGGCAGGATTGACGTATGAGGAGAGTTTGAGTTGACTAGGCCTATATTCACTAGAGTTTAGAAGAATGAGAGGGGATCTCATAGAAATCAATAAAATTCTAACAGTCCTAGAAAGGCTAGATGCAGGGAGGATGTTCCCAATGTCTGGGTGGTCCAGAACCAGGGTCACAGTCCCAGGATATGGAGTAAGCCATTTAGAACCGAGATGAGAAGAAATTTTTTCACTCAGAGGGTGGTGAACCTGTAGAATTCTCTACCGCACAAGGCAGTGGAGGCCAAGTCATTAAATATATTCAAGAAGGAGATAGATATAATTCTTAATGCCAAAGGGTTCAAGGGATATGGGGAGAAAGCGGGAACAGGGTACTGAATGAGACGATCAACCATGATCTTTTTTGAATGGCGGAGCAGGCCCGAAGGGCCGAATGGCCTACTCCTGCTCCTATTTTCTATGTTTCTATGTTTAAACTGTTCCACTACAGCTACAACACTGGTATCTCCCGGAAATGTGGAAAATTGCCCAGGTATGTCCTGTATACAAAAAGCAGGAAAAGTCCAACCTGGCCAATTACCACCACATCAGTCTACTCTCAATCAGCAGTAAAGTGATAGATGGTGTCGTCGTCAGTGCTATCAAGTGGCACTTGCTTAGCAAGTGCTGTATTTCTAAATCTAAATCTAATAACTTGCTCAGTTTGGGTTCCGCCAGGGCCACTCAGCTCCTGATCTCATTACAGTCTTGGTTCAAACATGGACAAAAGAGCTGAACTCCAGAGGTGAGGTGAGAGTGACTGCCCTTGACATCAAGGCAGCATTTGACCGAGGATGGCATCAAGGAGCCCTAGCAAAATTGGAGTCAATGGGAATCAGGGGGAAAATTCTCTGCTGGTTAGAGTCATACCCAGCGCAAAGGAATATGGTTGTGGTTGTTGGAGGTCAATCATCTGAGCTCCAGGACATCACTGCAGGAGTTCCTCAGGGTAGTGTCCTAGGCCCAACCATCTTCAGCTGCTTCATCAGTGACCTTCCTTCAATCATAAGGTCAGAAATGGAGATGTTCGCTGATGATTGCACAATGTTCAGCAACATTCGTGACTCCTCAGATACTGAAGCATTCCATGCAGAAATGCAGCAAGACCTGGACAATATCCAGGCTTGGGCTGATAAGTGGCAAGTAACATTCGGACCACACAAGTGCCAGGCAATGACCATCTCCAACAAGAGAGAATCTCACCATCTTCCCATGACATTACGATCACTGAATCCCCTACTGTCAACATCCTGGGGGTTACCATTGACCAGAAACTGAACTGGAGTAGCCATATAAATACCGTGGCTACAAGAGCAGGTCAGAGGCTGGGAATCCTGCGGCGAGTAACTCACGTCCTGACTCCCCAAAGCCTGTCCACCATCTACGAGGCACAAGTCTGACTGTGATGGAATACTCTCCACTTGCCTGGATGGGTGCAGCTCCAACAACACTCAAGAAGCTCGACACCATCCAGAACAAAACAGCCCGCTTGATTGGCACCCCATCCACAAACATTCACTCCCTCCACCACCGACGCACAGTGGCAGCAGTGTGTACCATCTAGAAGGTGCACTGCAGCAATGCACTAAGGCTCCTGAGACAGTACCATTCAAACCCACGACCTCTGCTAACTAGAAGGATAAGGGCAGCAGATGCATAGAACACCACCATTTGCAAGTTTCCTTGCAAGTCATACAGCATCCTGACTTGGAACTATATCACCGTTCCTTCACTGTCGCTGGGTCAAAACCCTGGAACTCCCTTCCTAATAGCACTGTGGGTGTACCTACACCCCAAGGACTGCAGCGGTCCATGTAGGCAGCTCACCAACACCTTCTCAAGGGCAATTAGGGATGGGCAATAAATGCTGGCCTAGCCAGCGATGCCCACATCCCATGAACGAATAAAAGAAAATCATTAGTATAAATTGTGAACAGTTATCCCAGCACTGATCCTTGTGGGACCCTACTTTCCACCTTCTGCCACTCTGAATAAGTACCCTTTACTCCCACTCTCTGCTTTCTGTCTTGTAGCCAGTTAGTTACTTATCCCCTGGCTCTGCATTCTCTGACCTGATTCACTGGGCTATTTGGCACCTTCTTGAAAGCTTTTTCAAATTTAGATAAATTACATCTACTGCATTATCCTTGTCAAATCTCTCATTTAAAACTTTATAGAATTCAGTCGGGTTGATCAGCCAGTTAATACCTTTTGAAATCCATGCTGACTGTTCATTATCATATTTTTGATTTCGAGATGTTTTTCTTTTTTCTCCTTTAGTATGGATTCCATTATTTCTCCGACCACCAATGTTAAATCGACTGGCCTATAATTCCCTTGACATGTTCTATCTCCCTTCTTAAATATAGGTATGCTATCCTATATACTATAGGTTTGTCGTATATATTAATGACTTGGATGTGAATGTAGGGGGCATGATTAGTAAGTTTGCAGATGACACCAAAATTGGGGGTATAGTGGACAGTGAAGAAGGTTGTCTAAGGTTACGAGAGGATATAGATCAACTGGGAAAGTGGGCAAGGGATTGGCAAATGGAATTTAATGCAGACAGGTGTGAAGTGATGCATTTTGGGAAGTTAAACTAGGGCAGTACATATACAGTGAATGGCAGGGCTCTGGAGAGTGTTATTGAGTAGAGAGACCTTGGGGTGCAAATACATAGTTCCCTGAAAGTGGCAACACAGGTAGACAGGGTGGTGAAGAAGGCATATGGCATGCTTGCCTTCATCGGCCGAGGCATTGAGTACAAGAGTTAGGACGTCATGTTACAGTTGTACATAACGTTGGTTAGGCCATTTGGAGTACTGTTTGCAGTTCTGGTCGCTGCACTACAGGAAAGATGTGATTAAGCTAGAGAGGGTGCAGAAAAGATTCACAAGGATGTTGCCTGGTTTGGAGGGCTTGAGTTATAAAGAGAGATTGGATAGGCTGAGTCTGTTTTCCCTGGAGCGAAGGAGACTGAGAGGGGACATGATAGAGGTATATAAAATTGTGAGAGGCATAGATAGGGTAGATAGCCAGAGTCTGTTTCCCGTGGTAGGGGTGACTAAAACTAGAGGGCATAGATTTAAGGTGAGAGGGAGGAGGTTTAAAGGGGATCAAAGGGGTAAATTGTTCACACAAAGAATAGTGGGTATCTGGAATGAGCTGCCTGAGGAGGTGGTGGAGGCAGGAACAGTAGCGACATTGAAGAGGCATCTGGACAGGTACTTGAATGAGCAAGGCATAGAGGGATATGGAATTAATGCAGGCAGGTGGGATTAGTATAGATAGGCATTATGGTCGGCATGGACGCAGTGGGCCGAAGGGCCTATTTCGATGCTGTACCACTCTATGACTCTATCCACCAGTCCTCTGACACCACATATTTTTCTAACATATTATTAATTAAGTGTAATAGTGCCTCTGCCATGTCTTCCCTAGATTCTTTTAAAATCGTAGAAGCAATTTGTCTGGCCAGAGGTTTTAACCTCTTTGCGTTCGATTAAGTTTGTTTAATATTTCTCCTCTATTTATTTTAAATGGTGTAATAACATTTCTAATCTCTTCTGTTGTCATGTCCACCTGATCTGTCTCCCTGGTAAATACTGAAGCAGAGTAAATATTTAATATTACTGCCATTTCACTATCAATTGACATATCAACATTGATAAGCTTATATGTACGATGGGAATTTCCTTAAAGTTGACTGCAGAATGGGACCTGTGTAATGGGAATTTCATAATAGAATTATCTAGAATTACATAGAATATACAGCACAGAAACAGGCCATTCAGCACAAGTATATGTTAATATTTATACTCTACTCAAGCCACCTCATCATTCCTCAATGAACTCTATCAGTATAATGCTCGATTCCTTTCTCCCTCATATGCTGACCTAGCGTCCCTTTAAGTGCATCTATGCTATTCACCTCAACCACTCCCTCTGGTAGTGAATTCCACATTCTCACCACTCTCTGGGTAAAGAGGTTTCTCCTGAATTCCCTATTGGGTTTCTTGGTGAGTATCATATATTGATTGCCTCTAGTTTTGCTCTTCCCCACAAATGGAAACATTCTCTCTGTTTCTATTCTATCAAGACCTTTCATAACTTTAAAGACTGCTATTAGGTCACCCCTCCACCTTCTCTTTTCAAGGGAAAAGGGACTCAGCCTGTTCATCCTTTCATGATTGATAAAACTTCGCAGTTCTGGTATCACCTTTGTAAATCTTTTTTGCACCATCTCCAATGTCTACATCATTTTAATAATATGGCACCCAGAACTGATCACAGTACTCCAAGTGGTCTAACCAAGGCTTGATACAAGTTTAGCATATCTTCTCTACTTTTCAATGATATCCCTTCAGAAATAAGCCCTCGTGTTAGCTTTTTAAAAAAAATAATCTTATTAACTGCTTTTAGTGATTTATCTATTCCAAAAATTTAAGTCATTGATAAAGTTGTGAACAGTGGTCCCAATACTGATCATTGTGGGGCCCCACTTCAAACATTCTGCTACTTTGAATGTCATCATCCCTACTCTCTGCTCTCTGTCTTGCAGCCAGCTAGTAATTTATAAGACCATCTGTACAATGGGAATATCGTAGCAGATAAGTATAACTACAATGGGAATATTATACTAGATAAGACTATCAGTACAATGGGAATGTCGTTGGATAAGATTATCTATGAATGCAACAACAATTTGTATTTATATATGCGCCTTAACATAGTGTAGCATCCCATGGCATTTCACAGGAGCATTATCAAGAAAATAGGACACTGAGGTATATAAGGAGATATTAGCACAAATGACCAAAAACTTGGCCATAAAAGTTGAGGAGCATCTTAAAAGGAGAGAGATAGAGAGGCGGAGAGATTTAGGGAGGGAATTCCAGAGCTTCGGGCCTAGGCAGCTGAAGGCACAGCTGCCAAAGGTGGAGTAATTAAAATTGGTGATGTTCAGATGTCCAGAATTGGAGGTGCACAGATATCTTGGTTTGTGCGGTTGGAGATTACATAAATAGGAAGGGTTGAGGCCATAGCAGGTTTTAAAAACAAGGATGAGAATTTTAAAATTGAAGAGTTGCTGGATCGAGAGCCAGTGTAGGTCAGTGGGTGAATGGCCCTTAGTGCAAGGTCGAACTCTGGCAGCAGAGTTTGGGATGAAGTCAAGTTTATGAAGGGTGGAAGATGGGAGTGTTTTGAAATAATCAAGTCTAGATGCAACAAAGGCATGGATGAGTTTCAGCGGATGAGCTGAAACAGGGCATTGATGAGTGATGTTGCAGAGGTGTAAATTGGTGGTCTTGGTAATGAGCGGATATGTGGTCAGAAGCTTGTCTCAGAGTCAAATACGACAAGGCACGGGTTAATCAAGGATAGTCAGCATGGATTTGTTAAGGGAAGATCTTGATTGACCAACTTGATCGAATTTTTTGACGAAGTAACAGGAAGATAGATAAGGGTAGTGCAGTTAATGACTGGGTTAAAAAAATAAAATCCCATGGGATCCAGGGAAATGCAGCAAGGTGGATACAAAATTGACTCACTGGCAGGAAACAAAGGGTAATTGTTGACGGGTGTTTTTGCGACTGGAGGGCTGTTTCCGGTGGCGCTCCGCAGGGCTCAGTACTGGGATCCCTGCTTTTTGTGGTATATATTAACAATTTGGACGTAAATGTAGGGGGCATGATCAAGAAGTTTGCAGATGACACAAAGATTGGCCGTGTGGTAGATAGTGAAGAGGATAGCTGTAGGCTGCAGGAAGATATTGATGGTCTGGTCAGATGAGCAGAAAAGTGGCAAATGGAATTCAACCGGGAGAAGTGTGAGGTGATGCATTTGGGGAGGTCAAACAAGGCAAAGGAATACATGATTAATGGGAAAATACTGAGAACGGTAGAGAACGTGAGGGACCTTAGACTGAATGTCCACAGATCCCTGAAGGTAGCAGAACAGGTCGATTTGGTGGTTAAGAAGGCATATGGAATCCTTTCCTTTATTAGCCATGGTATAGAATATAAGAGCAGGGAGGTTATGCTGGAATTGTATAACTCATTGGTTAGGCCTCAACTTGAGTACTGTGTGCAGTTCTGGTCACCTCATTACAGAAAGGATGTAATTGCACTAGAGAGGGTACAGAGGAGATTTACAAGGATGTTGCCAGGACTGGAAAAATGCAGCTGTGAGGAAAGATTGGATAGGCTGTGGTTGTTCTCCTTGGAACAGAGAAGGCTGAGGGGAAATCTGATTGACATGTACAAAATTGTGCGGGGCCTGGATAGAGTGGAGGTGAAGGGTCTATTCACCTTAGCAGAGAGGTCAGTGACGAGGGGGCATAGATTTAAAGTCATTGGTAGAAAGATTAGAGGGGAGATGAGGAAAAACTTTTTCACCCAGAGGGTGGTGGGGGTCTGGAACTCACTGCCTGAAAGGGTAGTTGAAGCAGAAACCCTCAACTCATTTCAAAGGAGTCTGGATATGCAGCTCAAGTGCCGTAATCTGCAAGGCTACAGACCAAATGCTGGAGGGTGGGATTAGAACAGGTGGATCGTTTTTCAGCCGGCACAGACACGATGGACCAAGTGGCCTCTTTCTGTGCTTTAAACCTTCTATGATTCTATGATTTTATTACATCATATTGTGTATGGTCTGGTTCAGCCTAATAGAGTATAGTGAGTCTAAGACTAGTATTTTAAAATTAAATAAGGGCAACTATGTGGGCATGAAAGCTGAAGTGAATTGGCTTACTAGAATAGGAGATAGAGCAATAGAGAAGCAGTGGCAGACATTTAAGGGAATATTTCAGAATACTCAGAATAAGTATATTCCTGCTGTGACAAAAAATTCTAAGGAGAGGACTCACCATCCAGGGTTAACTAAAGAAATTAAGGAAAGCATCAAACTTAAGAAAAAAGCATATCATTGTGCAAATATGAGAGACAGGTCCTTACTGAGGGAGGCAAGGGAAGAAATTGCTGGGGCCTTGACAGAAATCTTTGCATCCTCATTGGCTACAGGTGAGGTCCCAGAGGACTGGAGAATAGCCAATGTTGTTCCTTTGTTTAAGAAGGGTAGCAAGGATAATCCAAGAAATTATAGGCTGGTGAGCTTTACGTCAGTGGTAGGGAAACTATTAGAGAGGATTATTCGGGACAGGATTTACTCCCATTTGGAATCAAACGAACTTATTAGCGAGAGACAGCATGGTTTTGTGAAGGGGCGGTTGTGTCTTACTAATTTGAATGAGTTTTTTGAGGAAGTGACAAAGATGATTGATGAAGGAAGGGCAGTGGATGTTGTCATTATGGACTTTAGTAAAGCCTTTGACAAGGTCCCGCATGGCAGACTGGTGCAAAAGGTGAAGTCACACGGGATCAGAGGTGAGCTGGCAAGATGGATACAGAACTGCTTGGTCATAGAAGACAGAGGGTAACAGTGGATGGGTGTTTTTCTGAATGGAGGGATGTGACTAGTGGTGTTCCGCAGGGATCAGTGCTGGGACCTTTGCTGTTTGTAGTATATATAAATGATTTGGAGGAAAATGTAGCTGGTCTGATTAGTAAGTTTGCAGATGACACAAAGGTTGGTGGAGTTGCGGATAATGATGAGGATTGTCAGAGGATACAGCAGGATATAGATCGGTTGGAGACTTGGGCGGAGAAATGGCAGATGGAGTTTAATCCGGACAAATGTGAGGTAATGCATTTTGGAAGATCTAATGCAGGTGGGAGGTATACAGTAAATGGCAGAACCCTTAGGAGTATTGACAGGCAGAGAGATCTGGGCGTACAGGTCCACAGGTCACTGAAAGTGGCAATGCAGGTGGATAAGGTAGTCAAGAAGGCATACGGCATGCTTGCCTTCATCGGTCGGGGCATACAGTATAAAAATTGGCAAGTCATGCTGCAGCTGTACAGCACTTTAGTTAGGCCACACTTAGAATATTGCGTGCAATTCTGGTCGCCACACCACCAGAAGGACGTGGAGGCTTTAGAGAGGGTACAGAAGAGGTTTACCAGGATAAAAACAAAATACTGCGGATGCTGGAAATCTGAAATAAAAACAAGAAATGCTGGAACCACTCAGCAGGTCTTGCAGCATCTGTGGAAAGAGAAGCAGAGTCAACGTTTCGGGTCAGAGACCCTTCTTCGGAACTACCGAACATCGGGATGTTGCCTGGTCTGGAGGGTATTAGCTATGAGGAGAGGTTGGAAAAACTCGGATTGTTTTCACTGGAACGACGGAGGTGGAGGGGCGACATGATAGAGGTTTACAAAGTTATGAGCGGCATGGACAGAGTGGATAGTCAGAAGCTTTTTCCCAGGGTGGAAGAGTCAGTTACTCGGGGACATAGGTTTAAGGTGAGAGGGGCAAAGTTTAGAGGGGATGTGCGGGGCAAGTTCTTTACACAGAGGGTGGAACTTGCTGCCGGGGGAGGTGGTGGAAGCAGGTACGATAGCGACGTTTAAGAGGCATCTTGACAAATACATGAATAGGATGGGAATAGAGGGATACAGTCCCCGTAAGTAGGGCGGCACAGTGGTGCAGTGGTTAGCACCGCAGACTCACAGCTCCAGGGACCCGGGTTCGATTCTGGCTACTGCCTGTGCGGAGTTTGCAAGTTATCCCTGTGACCACGTGGGTTTTCGCCGGTTGCTCCGGTTTCCTCCCACAAAGACTTGCAGGTGATAGGTAAATTGGCTGTTGTAAATTGCCCCTACTGTAGATAGGTGTTATGGAATATGGGCTTGCTGTAGGGTTAGTATAAATGGGTGGTTGTTGGTCGGCACAGACACGGTGGGCTGAAGGGCCTGTTCCTGTGCTGTACTGTTCTTTGTTTTTTGTTGTTCTAGGAGCTCATGGTGTATGGGGTAACATATGAGCATGGATAGATGATTGGCTGACTGGCAGAAAACAGAGTATGCATAAATGTGTCCTTTTCTGATAGGCAGGATGTGACGAGTGGAGTCCCGCGGGGATCTGTGCTGGGGCCTCAACTTTTTACAATTTATATCAATGACTTAGATGAGGGGAGTGATGGCATGGTAGCTAAATTTGTAGATGACACAAAGATAGGTAAGAAAGCATGTTGTGAAGAGGACATAAGGAGGTTGCGGACCGATATAGACAGGTTGAGTGGGTGGGCAAAAATCTGGCAGATGGAGTATAATGTGGGAAAATGTGAAGTTCACTTTGGCAGGAAAATAAAAAAGCAAAGTATTACTTAAACAGAGAATGGCTACAGAATTCCGAGGTGCAGAGGGATCTAGGTGTTCTAGTGCATGAGTCACAAAAAGTTAGTATGTAGGTATAGCAAGTAATAAAGAAGGCTAATGGAATGCTATCCTTTATTACGAGAGGAATTGAAAATAAAAGTAAGGATGTTTTGCTTCAGTTATGCAGGGCATTGGTGAGACCACATTTCGAATACTGTGTGCAGTTTTGGTCTCCTTATTTAAGGAATGATGTAAATGCGTTGGAGGCGGTTCAGAGGAGGTTTACCAGATTGATACCTGGAATGAGCAGGTTGGCGTATGAGGAAAGGTTGGACAGACTGGGCTTGTTGTCACTGGAGTTTAGAAGAGTGAGGGGAAACTTGATTGATATAGATGGGCTGGTAAGTTGGACAGAGCAGTGGCAAATGGAATTTAATCCTGAGAAGTGTGAGGTGATGCATTTTGGGAGGACTAACAAGGCCAGAGAATATACAATGGATGGTAGGACCATAGGAAGTACAGAAGGTCAGAGTGACCTTGATGTACTTGTCCATAGGTCACGGAAGGCAGCAGCACAGGTAGATACGGTGGTTAGGAAGGCATATGGGATACTTGCCTTTATTAGCCGAGGCACAGAATATAAGAGCAGGGAGGTTATGATGGAGCTCTATAAAACACTAGTTAGGCCACGGCTGGAGTACTGTGTATAGTTCTGGGCACCACACTATAGGAAGGATGTGATTGCACTGGAGAGGGTGCAGAGGAGATTCACCAAGATGTTGCCTGGGCTGGAGCATTTCAGCTATGAAGAGAGACTGAAAAGCCTAGGCTTGTTTTCCTTAGAGCAGAGAAGGCTGAGGGGGGACATGATTGAGGTATACAAAATTATGAGGGACATTGATAGGTTAGATAGGAAGAAATGTTTTCCCTCAGCGGAGAGATCAATAACCAAGGGGCATAGATTTAAGGTAAGGAGCAGGAGGTTTAGAGAGGATTTGAGGAAAAAATTTTCAGCCAGAGATGGTTGGAATCAGGAACGCACTGCCTGAAGAGGTGATAGAGGCAGGAACCCTCACAACATTTGAGAAGTATTTAGATGAGCACTTGAAACGCCATAGCATACAAGGCTATGGTCCAAGTGCTGGAAAATGGGATTAGAATAGTTTGGTGCTTGATGGCCGACACAGACAAGATGGGCCAAAGGGCCTGTTTCTGTGCTGTATAACTCTATGACACTATGAAGTTTATAAGATCCTGAATGGTCTTGACAAGGTGGATGTGGAGAGGATGTTTCCTCTTGTGGGTGAGTCCAGAACTAGGGGGCACGGTTTTAAAATTAGGGGTCGCCCTTTTAGGACAGAGATAAGGAGAAATTTTCTCTCAGAGAGTTGTGCGACTTTGGAACTTTCTGCCTTGGAAGGTGGCAGAGGCGGGGTCATTGAATCTTTTTAAGGCGGAGTTTGATAGATTCTTGTTAGGAAGGGGATCAAAGGTTATCAGGGGTAGATGGGAGTGTGGAATTCGAGACATAAACTGATCAGCCATGATCTTATTAAATGGCGGAGCAGCATCGAGGGGCTGAATGGCCTACTTCTGCTCCTAATTTGTCTGGTCGTATGGTCATAGTTGCCAGGGTGAGGCAATGGGAATATTCTATTCATTAAGACTATCTGTACAATGGTAATATTGAGGCCAGATCACATGAAGTTATCCAGACAGTGTGATTCATCATTGTTTGACCCTCTGGCAATTGGCTCAGAACCAAATTTAGAAGACTGAGACAGTGTTCAAAGAATTGTTTTAACAGTTGTGGCCATTTTTAACTCGTTTCACAGGCAGTTCGGATTATACAGTGACTGTAATTTATGAACTGGACTAATTTCCATTGTGTGGCCTCAGTTTCAACCTATCTCCACAGGCAGCCCTGGTAGATTCATGGCGCCTGATGCTGTCCTTCTACCATTTATTTCTCAATCCTGGCCTCTTCGTTCTTCCTCCTGCTGTCATTCCCATGCCTCATCAAAGTGTCCTAAAGGCACATCTTGTCATCAGACTGTAGTAACCCTCATTACCAGTTCTCTACTTGTGCTTGTTTGGTGCCTTTGTTCATTAGATCTCAGGTGGCTGAGAATGTGTAGAATGGTATATGCACAGTGATGATTGGACATGGCTCCCATTGGTCGATTGCCTCTGGAACTGTTGTGTGTGGTAGATGACCTTTCGGCCCGTGTGTTCCTATTACGGTTTGTGCCGCTCTTCTGATCCTCCATGTCCTTGGACTTTTCATAGTTCAGTACTTTCCATTGCTGGTTAACTGCTTGCCAACGCTTAAAGATTCGATATACAGATGGCCCCTCATGAATAATCAGTCCTGGAAAGGTAGAATGTAAAGAGCAGTCAAAGATCAGTATTACTACTGGAACCCAGTTACTTAGAATGATAAAATCACGGTAATTTTAACACAAAATTAAGCCATTTGACTTGCTGGGCTGCACATGGCGGGGGCGCGCTTTGAAGTCAGCGGTCTGCCCACACTGAGCGTCTGCTGCAGAGCCCCCGTGATATTACGCGCGGGGGCACATTAGCATCACTGCCCTATTTAAGCGTCCCAGCACCTGCTTCCTGACAGCTGCCAAAGAAATACTTACCTGACTATTCAAGAGTGGGGCTGCTGTCAATCTGGCAGCAAAGCAGAAAGTGCTGGAGCAACTCAGCAGGTAAGGCAGCATCTCTGGAGAGAGAACTTTGTCACTGACCAGTTAACTCTGCTTCTCTCTCCACAGATGCTGCCTGACCTGCTGAGTTACCCCAGCACTTTCTGCTTTGCTGTCACATACTTACCCTGCTGTGTCCCAGTGTCCTGTGAAGTTGAGATCCTCTTCTTCCACTCAAGCGTAACATTCCTTCTTGTAGGCGTGCCGCACCTGGGTGAATAATCTTAATTTTGCACATACCAGGACGTGAGACTGAGTTGTACCATAAAAGGCAAATACACAACAGAAATAAAACCATAATTGAAGAATATCTACATACTATGGACTTCTAATCATTTGACTGAAAAGACTCAGACTAATATGCATTTGAAATCGGTATTCATTTCTCCGCTAACTGATCTGTAAACAGACATGTAACTGCAATTAAAAGATCTTTGTAAAGAACCAGGAAAATATGTTCATATTCTAGCTGCATTGTCAACTAGAAATATTACATCAAGAATTGTGATCAGCTGCTGCAGAAGCAAAGTGGTTAGCACCGCAGCTTCACAGCTCCAGCGACCCAGGTTCAATTCTGGGTACTGCCTGTGTGGAGTTTGAAAGTTCTCCCTGTGTCTGCATGGGTTTCCTCCGGGTGCTCCGGTTTCCTCCCACAGCCAAAAGACTTGCAGGTTGATAGGTAAATTGGCCATTATAAATTACCCCTAGTATAGGTAGGTGGTAGGGGAATATAGGGACAGGTGAGGATGTGGTAAGAATATGGTATTAGTGTAGGATTAGTATAAATGGGTGGTTAATGGTCGGCACAGACCTGGTGGGCCGAAGGGCCTGTTTCAGTGCTGTATATCTAAATCTAAATCTTAAAAAATGTGTCGATCTGTCATAGATGAAAAACCATGACAACAGCACAGATTTCCTCACTAGTCCTGCATTAGTTTTTCAAACATGTGCAAGAAAAACCTTGCAGCCAGAAGTTAGAGCAGTTACACTGTGGAATCACCTTTGCATTTAAAGGACCAGATCAAAAACCGAGTATGGCAGAGGGGTACTCTAGGGTAACCCCATAATTTAGTGACGCCTCCCTGCTCACTCTCCTCCAGGTTGCGCGGGAAAGGCGGGAGGTCCTTTTCCCCAGCGATGGTAAGAACAGGCCCTCCCACCTGCCAAGGCAGCCTGGCTGGAGAAGGCAGAGGAGGTGAGTGGCCATGGGGCCATCTGACGTCAAAGGGTCCAATGCCGGAAGAGGATGAACGATCATTTCCCCAGCCAGCCAGGGCCCTTCAGGCCTCGTGCATGCAGAAGGTGACTGTCAAAATCATCCACAGCCAAAGGGCAATCAGATCAGCAGCCTTCCTCCAGTTAGGCTGCTAGCGCAGATGTTGCACCAGGAAGGGGCACTCGCAAGTGTTTAAGGAGAACACACTGACACAAATGGGAATGCACAGGTGTCACAGCAATGTAAATACATCTTTCACTAAATGTTCCTCACCAACATGTGTGTCCTTTTCTCTGTGTGAATGATGTGTGCCAGCATGTAGCGCCAATGTCACATCCCTTTGCACCATTGGGCCTTTAGGAAAGCCAACGTATGCAATAACATCATTGCCATGCCACCATTACTCATGAGCATCTCCACAGATGCAGTGACATGGACATTGGCTCAGTCAGCTGCTGCCTCTAATGGTTTACAGAGATGCTGCTGATGTGGACTGGTGCACAGCAGGTAAGTGAGGGTAATATTTGGCTTGCAGAGTTCATGTCTGTTCCTATGGAGCAGACAGCCAGTCTGATAAGTCACTGCCATTCATCCCTAGCCCACTGCTAGCCCTACATATGGAGCCTGGGTGCCATCCGCCCTCCCATGCGCCTTTCCTGTTGTACAAAGAACAAAGAACAGTACAGCACAGGAACAGGCCATTCGGCCCTCCAAGCCTGCGCCAATCTTGATGCCTGCCTAAACTAAAACCTTCTGCACTTCCAGGGCCCATATCCCTCTATTCCCTTCCTATTCATATATTTGTCAAGATGTCTCTTAAACGTCGCTATCGTATCTGCTTCCACCACCTCCCCTGGCAGCAAGTTCCAGGCACTCACCACCCTCTGTGCAAAAAACGTGCCTCGCACATCCCCTCTAAACTTTGCCCCTCGCACCTTAAACTTATGTCCCCTAGTAACTGACTCTTCCACCCTGGGAAAAAGCTTCTGACTATCCACTCTGTCCATGCTGCTCATAACTTTGTAAACCTCTATCATGTCGCCCCTCCACCTCCGTCGTTCCAGTGAAAACAATCCGAGTTTATCCAACCTCTCCTCATAGCTAATACCCTCCAGACCAGGCAACATCCTGGAAAACCTCCTCTGTACCCTCTCCAAAGCCTCCACGTCCTTCTGGTAGTGTGGCGACCAGAATTGCACGCAATATTCTAAGTGTGGCCTAACTAAGGTTCTGTACAGCTGCAACATGACTTGCCAATTTTTATACTCTATGCCCCGACCGATGAAGGCAAGCATGCCGTATGCCTTCTTGACAACCTTATCCACCTGCATTGCCACTTTCAGTGACCTGTGGACCTGTACGCCCAGATCTCTCTGCCTGTCAATACTCCTAAGGGTTCTGCCATTTACTGCATACCTCCCACCTGCATTAGACCTTCCAAAATGCAGTACCTCACATTTGTCCGGTTTAAACTCCATCTGCCATTTCTCCGCCCAAGTCTCCAACCGATCTATATCCTGCTGTATCCTCTGACAATCCTCATCATTATCCGCAACTCCACCAACCTTTGTGTCGTCCGCAAACTTACTAATCAGACCAGCTACATTTTCCTCCATATCATTTATATATACTCCAAAGAGCAAAGGTCCCAGCACTGATCCCTGCGGAACACCACTAGTCACATCCCTCCATTCAGAAAAGCACCCTTCCACTGCTACCCTCTGTCTTCTATGACCGAGCCAGTTCTGTATCCATCTTGCCAGCTCACCTCTGATCCCGTGTGACTTCACCTTTTGTACCAGTCTGCCATGCGGGACCTTGTCAAAGCCTTTACTGAAGTCCATATAGATAACATCCACTGCCCTTCCTTCATCAATCATCTTCGTCACTTCCTCAAAAAACTCAATCAAATTAGTAAGACACAACCGCCCCTTCACAAAACCATGCTGTCTCTCGCTAATAAGTTCGTTTGTTTCCAAATGGGAGTAAATCCTGTCCCGAAGAATCCTCTCTAATAATTTCCCTACCACTGATGTAAGGCTCACCGACCTATAATTTCCTGGATTATCCTTGCCACCCTTCTTAAACAAAGGAACAACATTGGCTATTCTCCAGTCCTCTGGGACCTCACCTGTAGCCAATGAGGATGCAAAGATTTCTGTCAAGGCCCCAGCAATTTCTTCCCTTGCCTCCCTCAGTATTCTGGGGTAGATCCCATCAGTCCCTGGGGACTTATCTACCTTAATGCTTTGCAAGACACCCAACACCTCCTCCTTTTTGATAATGAGGTCCTCAGTGTCTTTATAGTCCGAGTAGGAATTCTGTTTGACGTCTCTCCTCATCATGCCAGACCTGGCCCCTATTGGGTGTGTAGTTGTGCAGAGCAGCAAAGAAAGTAGCTGGCCTTTTCGGCCCGTAGTGCAGGGCATCACCCTATCCATACAGGCATTGGAAGAGCATTTTCAGCATGCCGATCTCCTGCTCAATGGCGACTCTTGTAGCTCAGTGGCTGGCTTTGTATCTCTCCTCTGCAGCAGTGGTGGGGTCTCTCACTGGTGTCAGCAGCCATGTCTGCAAGGGATTACCCTTGTCTCTAAGAAGCCACTCCTCCATCTGAGCAAGTTCAGTGAGCAGCGGTGGCAGCTGGGACTGGCACAGGACCCAGGTGTCATGGCAGCTGCCTGAGAAGCAGGCACAGATTTACATGATCACATACCAGCTGCACCTAGATTGAGAGGATTCCTTTAATGGTTGCATCTGCAGGTGGCAGCCTGGCGGGAGGCCTGATGGCCACATGGGTGCAGTCCATGAACCCAAAAACCTATGGTTCTCCGGCAATGGTGCCGAAACCATGGCCCTTTGGGCCTGGCTGTGAGAGTCCGCCCTGAAGCAGACATACTCATTGTCCCTCTGGTGCAAGGCATCGGTGACCTCACTGATGCAGCGGTGCACTGCTGACTCTGTGACCCCACAAAGGTCTCCGGTGGGCCCCTGAGAAACTGCATAGGCATCAAGCTTAAGAGCTGCTGCCACAATGAGGACCACAGGCATAGGATGTCAACCGAAGCCCATGGGGTGCAGGTCATCGTTGAGCAGGGCACAGAGACGTGTCACCACCCTCTCTACATACGCAATTGCCTCTGACACTGGTGCTCTGACATCTGCTGGCATGTCATGTGGGGCCTGTAGTTGTACGGCAACCTGTAATGGTGAGCTCCCATTGGGGGCTGCTGCTCACAACCGGGGGCCTCTGTGTGGACTGCACCTGCCTGTTGATTTTGCCTCTGGCGCATATGGATAGAACATAGAACATTACAGTGCAGTACAGGCCCTTCGGCCCTCGATGTTGCGCCGACCTGTGAAACCATCTGACCTACACTATTCCATTTTCATCCATATGTCTATCCAATGACCACTTAAATGCCCTTAAAGTTGGCGAGTCTACTACTGTTGCAGGCAGGGCGTTCCACGCCCCTACTAGTCTCTGAGTAAAGAAAGTACCTCTGACATCTGTCCTATATCTATCACCCCTCAACTTAAAGCTATGTCCCCTCGTGTTTGCCATCACCATCCGAGGAAAAAGACTCTCACTATCCACCCTATCTAACCCTCTGATTATCTTATATGTCTCTATTAAGTCACCTCTCCTCCTCCTTCTCTCTAACGAAAACAACCTCAAGTCCCTCAGCCTTTCCTCGTAAGACCTTCCCTCCATACCAGGCAACATCCTAGTAAATCTCCTCTGCACCCTTTCCAAAGCTTCCACATCCTTCCTGTAATGCGGTGACCAGAACTGCACGCAACACTCCAGGTGCGGCCGCACCAGAGTTTTGTACAGCTGCAGCATGACCTCGT